>NC_137205.1:8100525-8123025 GCF_960531495.2 Zeus faber
CCACACTCACAATATTTCACGTACCCCATGTGGAAATAAGTCAATAACGTCTCATTTTGGATTCTAAATGCAATATGAAATGATGGAATGATACACAGATATTCCTGTCTATTTATGCGCCAGTGTCCAGAACTTCAACACTTCTTTGTATCGGGCAGGTAAAGTGGCCAAAATTAGCGGGTCAACCCGAGTCCTGTTCACATCAGAGCCGATTGGAGGTGGAGCTGATTAAAACCCAGGTCTATTGCCTGGTCATTTGACCTGGGTTTTTTCTTTCCCACTGGTGACAAATGCCGAATGTTAGCAGGTGTTTCGGGATTTTTGGTGCAGTGGCAAGGGGCATAAGTTGGGAGGTGGGGCCCCCATGGATTGGGCTTGTGGTTCCAGCACATCCCACTGATTTTCGATCGGATCAGACCCTAACCCCGGCCATCCACATGATGTAGAAGAAAACCTGATTCATCAGACCAGGCCACCTTCTTCCATTGCTCCATGGTCCAGTTCTGCCGTCACGTGCCATTGTAGGCACTTTCGGTGGTGGACAGGGGTCAGCATGGGCACTCTGAAGGGTCTGCGGCTACGCAGCACCATACGCAGCAAGCTGTGATCTGAAGGTGTGTTCTGACACCTTTCTATCATAGCAGCATTAACTTTTTCAGCAAATTGTGCTGCAGTAGCTCTTCTGTGGGATCGAACCAGACGGGCTAGACTTTGCTCCTTACACGCATCAAGCCCAGGCCCATGACCCTGTTGCCGGTTCACCAGTTTTGGAAGATACTAATCACTGCATACCAGGAACACCCCACAAGACCTGTTGTTTTGGAGATGCTCTGACCCAGTCGTCTAGCCACTACAATTTGGTCCTTGTCAAAGTGGCAAAGAACCTTACGCTTGCTAATTTTTCCTGCTTCCACCACATTAACTTCAAGAACTGACTGTTCACTTGCTGCATAATACATCCCGACCCTTGACAGGTGCCATTAGAACCAGATGATCAATGTTATTCACTTCACCTGTCAGTGGTGAAGGTATGTTGTGGCTTGACAGTGTAAATGTCATAAGAGACATTCGTTCACTTTTGTCCACCAAACAAACTACTCTACATGGAGAAAAGGAGAAGATTTATATTATAAATTATATGCAATTATATTATTGTGGGAGTCAGCCCACATGTACGGCTTTAGGGAGGGAGAAGGAGTTGTTCTGGCAGTGGGGCGCCGACATGGCGTGAGTTTATTGTGCTTCGCAAACAAAATGGCATGCTGGCCAAAAGCTGCAACATAAAATAACAATTAGTGTCTGTGTTCCTTAGTCGCGGTCCAGTCCGCAGGCATTGCAGCGATCTGCACCACACAATCCCCACTGCAACACAGAACAACATATATAAAAACTCTTCCAGCCGGGTCCGACCAATCAGCGCTAAAGAGGCTGATCAGGCAGACCGCCAGCTGTGCCGCCGCAGGGCGAATGCAGTCGTCACCTGCAGAGTGTGGCTTAACCACGCCCCTTCCTCTCTCACGATTATATATAATATATAAATAAATAAATAATACGAATAAATAAAATATATTATAAAATAAAAATATATATATATTTAAAAAATAATAATATTACCTATTAAATCATATTAAATAATAATAAGACAAATAATATTATTTGTATTGTATATTTAATATAATAATATATAATATTATAATATTTAATATAAAAAATGTATTTATATATATTTATATTTATTTCATATATATATTTTTTATATTTAATTTGATTCTTAAACAGCCAGAAATTCATGAAAATTATACTTTTTCGATTATTCAGCTAATTATTTCAAGACACTATATCAAGTAAAATTTCCTCATTCTGAATGGGTTAACAATTTTTTTCAACATTTCTTTTTACACCCCACGGTTATTCCTAAATGAAAGATATATTTACATTTTTATTCACACTAGCACTGCAATTCACCACTTCTCAACAATCCAAATTGAAAAACAAAAAGACAAAAACGGTGTGCAATTGTAAATGAGTTTTCTACATATATAAAACATGGCAGAGAAAGAGAAAGGGCGGGGGGGTCGACTGTAGAGTGTAGCCTGGACAGCAGGGGTACTGGTGCACTATGATATCATACACACACACAGGCACACACACACACACACACACACACACACACACACACACACACACATACACACACACATACAGTACACAGACACACACACACACACACTCACACACACACGCACACACACACACACACACACACATACACACACATACAGTACACACACACGCACACACACGTGCGCTCAGATGGCTGTGATGATGACGAGGCAGAATCTGGGCTTTAGCTTGTGTGCAAGCAGTCACGCATTGAGCACTCTGTTCTGTTGTGGTGCTGTAGATTTCCAGGACTGAAACTGCAGCGCTGCACGCCATGGAGCGCCACCGCCTCCGTCTTACACCTCTGTCCTAGTTCTCTGAAATGGGATGTTACAGTAACCTGTTTACTGGATAGATAATGCACTGGTTTATCTAGATTGCCAACTAAAATACGACTTAAAGAAGGTAACTTTGAACTTTATTGATCCCGTTTGGGGTTAATTCAGTAGTTGTGACAGCTGATATGCAAAAGGACAGAAAATGAAGGCTTGGAATAATGATTTATTTCCTATATATACACAGTCAGTACACATTTCTCATATTATACACATGAATCTCCATGGCAACATTCAAGTGGAAAAAAAGAGAAAAATGTGGCAGTGTTGCTGGTGAGAAAACAAATAAGGGTAAAAATGGCAATAATAATAAAAATGATAATCATCATATTCATAATCATAATTATGACAATAATACCCAGATAAGATCAAAACTGAATTTGAATGCATCTAATAAGTTCAACTGCTGCCCGGGGGATAAGTAAATACGACGTAATCTAATCTGATGTAATCAAATCTACTGTTATCTAACAAATACTAGAACAGTACACTACAGCGCAGTGTTATACTATTTACATGTTGAAAATGAAACATTTTTGACTGTGCGGATAGCATTTAGATTTCAGCCTATATTTGATGTATATTTACAGTAATGCACACAAATACAGTATATGCATCACTTTATATTGTGGATAGTAGTAGTATGGAACCAGTTGAAGAGTAGACCATCACAGCTCTACTTACAAGAGGGCTGTACTCATCATTGGGCCAAAAATTGATTAAATGCAGTCCCTCGCAATGGGAGCCATGCTCATTAAACTATATTTCCAGGGCTTTCACGCCTGCTCGGAAGTAGTGTAGCGTGTTCCCTTTAGAGGGAGTGGGGTGTAAACGGTGGTGGTGGGGGTGTTGGGGTGTTGGGGTGGGATTCCGTTTTTCAGCGTGTCGTACAAACGGCTCCAGGCTCAGGCTCATTAGCACCGAACCTGTAGCGCACTGATCTGAAGACCCCGTAACGATTTTGGAAGTTCCACCCTAGTGATGATTTTTTTTTTTTTCATTTCTTCAGACTGTACTGTACACAAGTCTTTCCCTTTCTCCTCCTCTGAGGCATAGCTCAACACGAGACAGCGATATCTGTCCTGAGGCGGCGAGAGAACTGGAGCGGTTAGATTAAATTTCTTCATCCACCGTCTCATCAAATTGGCGTTAGCGATTGTAAGACAGCGACTTATTAAGAGATAAAGTAGATTCCTAATAATAGTGTGTGTGTGTGTGTGTGTGTGTGTGTGTGTGTGTGTGTGTGTGTGTGTGTGTGTGTGTGTGTGTGTGTGTGTGTGTGTGTGTGTGTGTGTGTGTGTGTGTGCGTGTGTGTGTGTGTCAGCGTCTCTTGTCATTATCCATGTGTAATAGTAGGCATTAAGGACAGAATCACATAGGAGACGAGGTCTATTTTAAAACGGTCTCATAATTCCAGTCTTAATGTGACTGAGCAGAGGAAAGTGGGTCGAACGCGGGAGGAATATAACTTTTCCAACTTTGCCTGGTTAAGGTTGATGTTCTGCTCTCTAAATCGCTTTTTTTTAAATTTCATTACATTTTTTGATTCACCAAACTCAACCGCTCATGACTTTTTACCGCTGTCCTCGATCGAATCACATTGGGATGAAGTATCCCCAACAAAAAAGACCTCTCACAGCTGAAACGTGATTTCAGTGTTATTAAAGGTTAGAAGGAATTTTGGCTCGAAAGCCTTGCAACTGCAAATATGCAGAACATCTTTTTCTAACTTATGAATCTGAGTCAACACAGTTAGCTCATAAGAGGCCAAATAGTCAAATTGAAGGGCCATTGTTCACAGAAGTGCTGAATTATTGAATGTGCCAAAGGAAATTGTTTCAAAAATCATGACAGCGTATTTCAAACATGGACCAACTATCAGCAAAGAGGTCCCAAGTCTGGATAAAAGCAATAAAAGTACAGCGTCGAGAATTCCCACAGATTATTATCAGCAAATCTGTGACCCAGCCTCAACCAAAACACACAAATACACAGAACCTGGTTGAAGGTGCACAAAACCTGAATCCCTGGGAAATTTGGGAAAATAAGTATTGTCTCATGAGTCACTATCACCCCATTCCCTTCATCCAGACAGGTTCACATTTGGATAAATCCAAAGGAGGATCTATATTGGTATTGACAGCCATCTTGTAGGAGCTGTTGGGTCCAATATTCTGTCTGCATGGGTTGTATAGTGACCAAGGACTATGAGACCGTTTTCACTGTACCAGAAAACACTGTTCCGATGCGTCCATATTCCAGGATGACAATACCTCCATACTGTACCTATACCTCTGAACAAATTCAAATGTGGTCCCATGAACACTGGGATTCAGCCAACATCCTACCGTGCCAACCCCAATCACATAATCGGAACATCAACAAACTTTTCTAGGAAGTGCAGAACTAGAGCTGTCCCTCATTAGGTCTTTTTGTGCATTCGTTGTTTTTTGCGGTACTTGATGTCGTAGCTCGTGATTTTGATTTGCTTAAGGTTACACTACACAGGTTTGGAGGACAGCAAGCCAAACTCCCCACCTCCCTCCCCCCTCTACTCGACATGATTCAAGTTTAACTTTCGCTGCACTGACTTGCCTGCTGGTAAATGACAGTTTGAGGCCACACGTGCCGCTCCACAGCGTACGTGCAGGGTCAAATGATACAGGCATCAATTTTAATGAGAAGGAAATTAACAGAGACAATACATTCCACATTTCAAGACATTGTCACATGTTAACCCCCTCCTCTATGCTTACCTAATACCTAACACCAAGTGTGGCTTTACTGTGCTCTGTGGTCTTGATAGACACCTCATGTGCATGATACAGTTCTATACAGTCAGGGGGTTTGAAGGTCATCGATGGCTGCTACTGCAACTAGAGCTCACTGGCCTTCATATTGAATCTCGTACCGATGGGTTGGTTTTATTCCTCAAACAACAGCAATGGTAAACACACTGGTTTTGCAAATTTAGAGCAGCACAGTGCAACAACACTGGCTTTTGCAGTGGACATCTGCAGTTGGCTTACTGTAGGAGGCAGCCAGGAAGCAAAAGCATCACCAAGTAAAATCTACAAAGGTACAAACATCGAGCCAAGCGGTACACCCACGCCATCCCCCTTTTCCCAATCTCCTCTGAACTTGCAGTTTTCCAATTTTAGAGCACTCTTTTAAAAGGTTTTTCACACCCTGTACACAAAGAACAGACTTGTTCTCCAAAATAATGTCCCTTCATTCTTGACCAAGATTTGTTCTCTTGGATGACAAATTCTGTTGGGTTTCCCTCGGCAGTATGTGTATGTATGTGCAAGTGTGTATGCACGTGTGTATGTGCAGGTGTTTATGCGCGTGTGTGTATGTGCAGATGTGTATACGTGTGTGTGTACGTGTGTGTGTGTGTGTGTGTGTATGTGTGTGTGTCAAGTCTGTTGATAGAATCAAGAATGGATGTTCAAACAGCAAGATAATTTTTTCTACAACATTTTCTTCCACATTTTTCTATCACTATTTCCATCTCTGCCTCTCTCTCTCTCTCTCTCTTTATCTTGCTCTCTCTCTGCCCCTATCTTTCTCTGTCAGACAGCACAGATAGATAGTTGGATGAATGAAATCTACTGATTCATTATTCCATGCCACACAAACACACACACACACACACACACACACACACACACACACACAGACACACACACACACACACACACACACACACACACACACACACACACACACAAACTGCTTCACCATAAATTTTTCTGTCGTCTGCAGAACCTGCTGAAGCAGATCCCGCAAATGCTTGTCAGGCACCACTTAATATTAATGACAATGCACTGGTGAGTTTGTCTCTCTGCTCTCTGCCTCTCAACAGATAAATATCATCTATTTTTGAAAGTGTCACTTATTCACTTAATTTTGTTTTCCTAAATTGTACTTCTCTTTTTGACACCACTTCTTTGTGGGGAAGCTGAAAACATGCAGAATAGTGAATATATACAGTACACGATTGCACAGATGGAATGGAATGGGGGAAAAAAAACATAAATCAGCAACTCCAGTTATTATTGTGTTTGCCATTAATCTGCACAGTAAATTGATGTCCTCTTAAGGGACGTGCGTAAGGAAAAACACGTTAGTCATTGAAAATTAAATGTTTGTTGATTTCAGAATTGAGCAATATCCAATATCAAAATACTGTAAGTCTCAATATAAAATGATACTTACAGTTTACAGTTAATTGTTAGTTAATGAACGTTATGTTATATTATATATGCCTATATACTGTATATACTGTATGTCCTTATCCAGAAGGTTATTTTCTCTCTCTCTCTCTCTCTCTCTCTCTCTCTTTGGCTTTGTCTCCCTCCAGCTCCCACTCCCAGTCTGATGTCATTGCTGTCAAGTGAAAGAGAGAAAGAAAGAAAGAAAGGAAGGAAGGAAGGAGGGCCAAGAGGAGACAGAAGGGCGCATGATTTTTTTCCTCCGCAGGGTCACAAGCGGAGAAACTAAACCGGGGGAAACAAACGCTGTTGTCCTGGTCCCATTACTCTCCCCGTGTCGTTTACTGACCTCTCGTTATTCCAGTCTTTTGCGCGGAAACTCACTCGCTCATGTACTATCTATCTATCAACGAGGAATAAGAATGACACACACGCACACACACGCACACACACACAGAAACACAGAGACAAACACACACACACACACACACACACACATTCACAAAGGGCCTGTGGTGACTTCAGTCAGTTAGTCACGCGAGCGTCACCTGAATGCAAGCCTTCATGCTACGCTATGTGAAGTCACGCTTCCTGTGTCCTGATTAAGGAGTGCAGGGAGAGCGAGAGAGAGAGACAGAGAGAGAGAGAGAGAGAGAGAGAGACAGAGGAGACTAGACTTAAGGGCAATAAAGTGAAGAAGCTTTGCGCGACGGCAACAATCCAGTTCCCCAGAGGCAGAGTTCATCCATCCGTCAGTTCACCCATTCATCCCTCCATCCTTCCATCCATCCCTCTATCTAACCCCCCGCCTGACTGCAATGACATCAGAGAGAGAGAGAGGGTGACAGAATAAGGGGGAGGGATGGCGTGAAAGAGTAAAGGGAAGGTGGCACGTTAGGGAACCGGAGAGAAGGGTGGATGAAAAAAGAGGGGAAAGGCGGGAGAGCGGGGGACAAAGATTGAGAGTGAACAAATGATGACATCAGACCACCCACTTCTCTAACTTGGTGCGGTCAGTAGCTTTTGTGCTGCAGTGGATGGAACCGGTGGACAAGAGCTCATGGCTGGTAAAGCTGTCCTCAGTAGTCCTACACTTCAAGCTTAAGGCAAATTAAAGAACTCAAAGCACAAAGAAATAATAATATTTATAGCATATAGATTATATGTTTGCAGTCCCTTGGACGGTGCCCATCTCCATTATCATAAATACAGATAGATAGATAGATAGATATATAGATAGATAGATAGATAGATAGATAGATAGATAGATAGATAGATAGATAGATAGATAGATAGATAGATAGATAGATAGATAGATTGATTGATTGATTGATTGATTGATTAAGCGATAGTTAGATAGGCAATAATAATGAAGTATTTGTCTAGAAATAGTAGTCTCTTTTTCTCTTATTTTACCACTATGTTGAGAGACCTACATAAAAAAAAGGACCTCATCGCTACGTCATACTTTGTGTTTTCATAATTCCATGAGACAGTGATGACACTTCCAGTGCCTTTTCAAATGGCAAATTCATCCCCTTTGCTCTTATTTCTCTCCTTTACTCTACTTTTGGTTGACAATGAGAGCCTAACGGGTGGCTTTGTTAGTCTTTTTCCTCTTCTCTCTGCATATTGGATCACTGTATAATCGTCTTTAATTGGCAGGAGAGGAGTGGAGGACGGGGGGAGTGGATCTGGAGAACAGGATTAAATATGAATGGTCTTTAGAATCGCCATTGTCCATACGCCCGACTGCGGACGGCTAAAAGGATTATTCATATTCCTGGGAATTTCTAATGAGCTTTGGCTCTGCATGTGTCCTCCTGGGCCTACCCCGGCCTCAGAGGAGTGTGTGTGTGTGTGTGTGTGTGTGTGTGTGTGTGTGTGTGTGTGTGTGTGTGTGTGTGTGTGTGTGTGTGTGTGTGTGTGTGTGTGTGTGTGTGTGTGTGTGTGTGTGTGTGTGTGTGTGTGTGTGTGTGTGTGTGTGAGAGAGAAAGAGGGATGTAAAACGAAAAAGACAAAGAGAGAAAGAGACAGAGAGTAGGAGCTTGACCGTCCTCCAAGTCAAAAGCCCACTTCCCATAAGGAATCCGTAACACTGCTGGATAAAATATATCTGGCAAAGGCAATAGGTAGTCATTCCCAAATGTGCCTCCCTTACAGATAAGTTCTGTATGGAGTCTGTTTCCACATTAGATGACTGTTATGGATACATTTCGTAATGGGTTAGGGTTAGTACCTTATGTCCAGTGTAGATGCGATCGTTTGGACAATCCGTCGTCACCGGACGTAGAATCTGAATTGCATTTGTTGTTTTCCTGGCTCTCAGAGACCAGCACTTTGGTTCCCATCTCCCTGCCGCTCCCGGACGGACATGGGTTACCCTCCGCTGACAGAGTGTGGACAGAGCCCCCTCCACGGACGCAATAACCCTGACCCAATGTTATTAAGTCAGTGTGATCTTTACAACCTGTCCTACACTCTCTGCCCCCCGAGGAAGAATGGAACATTGACACCAGCTCCTTTTCCCACATTACGCAAATATGGATCATTGCGAGTGGTTTCATGGCTTTCATTCCATGTGGGAAAGGAACTAGATACTCGAGGCATTTACCAGAGCAAAGAAGCAAAGGTCTGCATCATGGTACATTCTTTGTGATTCACAACTCTACCAGAGCCACGTATGTGTGTCTGCCGATCACAGTTAGAGTGCAGAATGCTCATAATGCTCATTGTATAAATAGAATGTTAACCCATGCAATCACACACATATGAAGGGCTCTCCCTCTGTTGTCACACCGCGAGCTGTCCTGATTCTGTTCGGTTACACAACCCGACTGTTGAAACACCCCGGGGTGACACATACACTCACACACACACACACACACACACACACACACACACACACACACACACACACACACACACACACACACACAGCGAGAGGGAGACAGACATGGCCTGAGATATATATCGTGATGAAGATAAGGAAAACAAAATGCAGGAGACCACAATTGTCTTGGAAATAGATTCATCGGAGTCCAGAACATCACAGCATGTACACCGTTATGCACATTGTAACACAAGTGTGTTTTGTTTTGTTTTATTCGATTTCATTTTTTTATTCTGGTACTCCCCTTTGTCACATGTTGGCGGGGAGAGGTTCTAAATTGTTTTATAATAAAGAACATAAAAGTAAGGGTCCTTTTGCGTGTGTGTAGAACAGCTAATGCTGCATTCCATTGAAGTCGTCACTTCCTGCTGCCTTTCAACCTGAGAACATGGAGTTCTTTCTAATCCACGTGAACCAGAGCGCGGTCAGCAGCATTTATAAACTATGGAACAAAACTGGTGGAATAGATGAGTGAAACCAGCTGTTTCCATCAAAAAGATGCAAAATAAAAAGCACAAACAAGCACAGAGAAGAGCACACTCTGCTACATGGAAGGGCACTCGACGCTCGCAGCCGAGTGTGGCGTCTGTTCGGCTGCGGTGGGACGGGCCTCACTGGGTCTCCTCGTGCTCCCTGGGACTGGGTTAAGCTCCTCGGGCCCTGGGGTAAGGGTTGGGGCTCCGCGGCCCTCCCGCTTCTCTGGGGGCCCGGGGGTCTTCTGTGGCCGCAGGGCAGGGTGCTCGGGGCTTTCCTGCAGCCGCATGTGTCTACGCGGCTGAGGAGCTCGGGGAGGGCTTCCAGGCCCTGCTTGGAGACGCCACCACATAATACCGACCTTATACACCAGAACCAATTGGGCTTAGTCATGTACACTCACCATTGGACATCTTACACACACACACACACACACAGACACACACTAGATACACACACTAGATGCAATAGCATATAAATACTGTGTTGTATGCCCAGCATGCTGACAGCACAGGTTAAGATAAAAAAAAAAATTAAAAAAAATTAAAAAAAGAAAGCACAAACAAGGACCCACCCACAATCTAAAGAAATTGTCCGTGTCCATATATGGTCAATGACATCATGGCAACCCCGAGCTGGAGCTCGCAGCTTGTCCGTTATGATAATTAAATGCAATAAGGCGCTCCGATTCAATAAAATACGATATATTTTACAATATGTCCACTTGATTTGTTCACTTAAGAGGGCAGAACAGAGTACCGGCAGCTTGTGAGTGCCGTGCACAATAAAAAGTCACAGTAGGCCAAAGAGTAAAACATTGAAGTGCCAGTAATGTGTACCGGT
Organism: Zeus faber; assembly: GCF_960531495.2. Taxonomy (NCBI): domain Eukaryota; kingdom Metazoa; phylum Chordata; class Actinopteri; order Zeiformes; family Zeidae; genus Zeus; species Zeus faber. The sequence goes on from NC_137205.1 coordinate 8,111,451, forward strand.
GAGTACCGGCCCACGTCAAGCACTGGTCTTCTGTCCAGAACTGATGAATTTGATGAATTAGCGCAGCCTTTCCATTTTGATCTTGCTACATAAAAGCTAATTTCCATTATTAAAAAAATATATATTTCACGTACAGGGGTTGAGATACATTGGTATGGTATAAAAGTTTGGACTCATATCTAAAAGCAATATCTTCGAAGTCCCAGAGACTAGATATCATCAAATGGGGCCTGTGTGGCCTAATGAACATCGAATTGGGGTTCCTTGATATGAAAAAGGTTGTGAATCACTGTTCTATTTGACTGTATTTCATTTTTGTCATGCAACATCCATCCATTTTAGAAAATTGCTCCATAGGTGAAGATAGGTGATATAGCTGTAATCAAATGGAGGGAAACATTTATATGTGTACTTGTCAGCTACAGTGTGATTGTGTTTTCATAAAAAACTGTACAGACTGTACCTACAGACAGAAATTAGGCTGGAAAGTTTGATGCAATAAAAGTGGGGGGGAGAGAAAGGTGGGAACACGTTTAAGCACCATTAGGACTTGTAAACTGTTCTTTCTTTCTCTCTTTATGTAAATGAGTCGCACGACGTACAGTGTCATATCTCATGGAAAGGAGTGGCGATATGAACGTCACAATAATCCCATTTTGCTGCTAATGGGCTTCTAATGGGAGAGGGGAGAGGGGTGAGAGGAGACGAGGGGAGGAGAGGAGAGGAGAGGAAATGAGAGAAGAGGTGAGGAGCAGAGGGAGAGAGGAGGGGAGGAGAGGAGAGGAAAGAAGGGGACAAGGAGTAATAAGGAGAATAATAGGAAGAGGGAAGAGGGAAGAAGAGGACAAGAGGAGAAAAAAAGCCAAGGGGTGGAGGCTGAAGGAGAGGAGAGAGGGATAGAGAAGGAGAAAGAAAAAGAAACAAAAGGATATAAGGAAGCATAACAAGAAATAGGGAGGAGGAGAAAGGGAGACGTAAGAAAGAGGAGTATAGAACAGAAGAGAGGTGGAAAACAGCAAAGGAGAAAGAGTCCGATTAGATAAGTTGATTAGTGGTTATTAATGATTAATAACATGTTATAATCCCCTTCGATCTCCCTCCTCTCTCTCTCTCTCTCTCTCTCTCTCTCTCTCTCTCTCTCTCTCTCTCTCGCTCTCTCTCTCTCACCCACCCCCCACATGCAGAAAGACAGAAACGCTCGTTATTGATAGCGATGCGGGGAGGCTTTAAGTGATTTATGCAACAATTAGGCTTCTCTGGAGTTGATTAAGAATTCCATTTAGAGCAGAGCACAGCTAAAGGGGAGAGTTTAATTACGCAAAAACTGCCGACTGAGCTACTGCACGCGCACGCACATTCGCACATGCCAGCACTGGAAAACTATTGTACCAGCACTCGCCTTGATATAGGATAATGCTTTGATTGAGGTCCTAGCTGTGCAAATTTAGAGCAATGGTTTGTGAAATTGCATTATATGATGGTTATAAAGGTTATAAAACGATCAAGATAAAGCTATAAAATGGACAATAGGTTGCGATGTTAGACTGGGATAGACTGGGATCATGTCTGTGTTCCCTCAGCCCTCCATTCCCACCAATGCATTTTGTAAGGTGGGCTTTTGAAACCTACATTCATACATAAATATACATGTTTAATATAAATTGACGTTGGAAATGGATAACAGACTACATTTATTGAACAGGGGAGCCGATGGTTCATGGCACTTTGACACAGTCATCTTAAAAATTGATATTGGATTAAAATCATATTTTGAATAGAAGAGGGAAATGTACTGGCCGAAACTATGTTACAGTATAATATGCAGGGAAACATTAAACTATAATAGATTGCTGGAAGACAGGATTTACCAGCAAACAAATTTTTCTCATGATGATGAAGCCCAAAGGCAAAACACCTAAAACAATTGTAGAAGTGGCTTGGTTGATTTCAATATCAATAACAAACAATTTAGCATCTTCCTTTGGATAACATTTTATTTTTATTTCTGAAAATGATAAAATTGCATTTTTTCATTTAGGGAAAGCTTGTTTATCTGAAACCATCTTGCAGTATATAGAATATCATTGTCTTTTCTGATCAAGGAACGTTTGCTTGTGTTATGACAATGTTGGTATCATCAGCAAATAGAACAGGCAATGCAGAATCAGGCATCCAAGCAAAGTCATTTTGAGATAAGAAGGAATTTATAGATAAGAAATAGAAGTGGCCCAAGAATGGATCCTTGAGGAACTCTGCCATATAGCTTGATTGTGTTAGAAATACATATTGATACATACTGATCTCTATTATTATAAGGTAGTCACTAAGCCCACTAATGACAACATCCAGAAAGCCATAACAGTGACATTTGGAAATGAGAATTTTATGATCAACTGTATCAAAAGCCTTTTATAAATCCAAGAAAATACAGATTGCAAACATATTATTCTCCAAAGCTGTGGAGATTTTTTCTATAAGTTGTAAGAGAAGAATGTTGTGTGATTTTGTCAAAATCCATATTGGTGTTTATATAGGATATTGTAATCATTCAGGCATTTTAAACTTCTGAATGGATTCGGAGCAACACCGTGAAACATTGATGAAAGGATTAATGTGGAACGCAATAAAGGAAACAGAGCTGAGGGAACACTGAGCTGAGGGAACATAGGACCCCAAAATTGGAGAAAAGTCAATTGAGGGATCATAGGACTGAGGGAAAATAGGGATGACCCCAATAGACTCCCTTGAATTCAAGGGTTTTCCTTGCCTGGGTGGAGTTTAAGACGAAGGGATGCCGTTGATTTAAAGGTGAAATGTGGAGCTTATGAAGCCCTTTGGTTCTGTACTGTGATGAAGGACTATAGAAATAAACATGTATTTACTTGACTTACTGTACTTCTAAACTAAGCCAGTCCTTGTGAATACATTCTCTTCTCATCTTTCATGGACACAGATGTCCCTTGACATTAATACTTGACATGAGAAAACTGCTTTGGGAGAGTGGGAGAATATTGTCTTGTTTTAGATGAAATCCCGCCGGCTTGGTAGCCTTGCTCAACCTATCGAGGTAGCAGCAAGGTTATAAAGAGAACTGAACTGAACTGAAGATTTCGTCTTTTGGAGTGATGAACTGAGTCCACTGACCTTTGGGGAACAAGGAGGGGGCTCTTAACAACCATGGAGTACTAAAAGAGCATTGCCAGTGGAAAAATCAATAACAAAGGTAAGCAGGCATGTGGGGGAGTGCTTTAATACAACCAGCCATCTGTCCACTCACTTAGAAGATTAGAGACACTAGCAAAGGGTAATCTGCGTGTGTGTGTGTGTGTGTGTGTGTGTGTGTGTGTGTGTGTGTGCGTGTGCGTGTGCGTGTGCGTGTGTGTGTGTGTGTGTTGGTAACTGCTTTTACAGTAGAACATGGTCCAATGAGTTAAGTGTGTAGGTATGTTAACATGCGGACTGCCTCTATTGAACCATCAGTAAGATTTATGTCAATGTCCCAAGTTAACGTGTTTTACCCAATTGTCTACTTTGTAGAGTTGTGTTTTTCCCAGTGAAACTCAAACTTGCCACGCAAGTTTTCTCTGTTGTGGACAAAATTATGAGTCAGTTAGTCAGGCCCGTCATTACCATTCTTGATTTAACTCGCATTTTGCTCACAAGTGCTCTACCCTATGACTTGTGTTTGAAAGAAGAGGGCGCCAATATATACAGGTTTCGGGGGAGCTTTGTGCGTTGGCCTTTCCATCCAAACACCCTTGGCCTTACTGGAATTCAATGATCTGGTGACGTTTGTGGAGTCGTTGAACCTCTGACACTTCACCTCAACTGGTGAGCTTGTGCTGGTCTGCTTACATAGTTCACAGGAACCAGGTTGATGCCAAGCACCAACCATTACAGCCAGGTGTTGAAGCAACGCAGAGGTGCTTTTATCTGCATTTCAGCCAGTGACTGCTAGATGGTCCTTCAGAAAACCGCTCAACTGAATGGAAGTCAATGGGAAAAGAAGAAACTTCAGGTTCCTCTTATCAATATCTAAGTTAACTGTACTTCTTCTAATGGGTGTTTTGGTTGTGATTTTTGCAAATCCTAAAGCTTGAAAACCGATGTTTGGGGGCATAGTTGCCTATTTGACAGGTCCCCCGTCAATGTTCGAGCAAGGTGTGTTCCTTCGACTGTCTGGTGGTTTTCCTCTCCACCTCGTCGCACCAAGGCTCCGAGCACCGCTGTCCGAATAAGGAAGTAAGGAAGGAAGGAAGGAAGGAAGTAAGTTCCATATTCAAACCAAAATGGCACCAAGCATAAAGTCAAACTCAATGATGCAAATTGCCTCTTTGTCTGGGTGTGACGTTACTCACGCTTTGTCCATTTATTTTTAGCTCTATGGTTGATGCTTAAAAATCGCCCAGTTGAATATTTTGAATTTGTTCTCGATTGGTCAATTACAGGAACCGTTACAAAGAATCTGTAGACTATGAATTCAGTATTCAAGTAAGCACTTATTGGTAGTGTAGTAGTGTGAACCCGTGAGGCTCAATTCAACCGTCCATAAAAGAATGGCTCAGTTGTAGATGGTGAAAATCAGTGCAATGGTATTTGGTGTTCCATACATAAATCAAAAAGAGCAAAAAGTGGATCCATGTATAAAGTATATAAAAGTTCAGCTGCAAGAAAGTATAAATAGAAAAAGCAAACCGCAGGGACAGCAATAGCAGTGCTTCCCTGAGAAGTTTCGTTTTGCAAACATACTGAAACAAAAAATTGTTTTTTTATATTCCATAAAATACATTTCCATAATACACAGAGAAATATTCACACTATGAAGTGATATACATAGTGTTTATCCAGTATACTGTAGACTTTGCACTAATTTGAGTCAAAGTCTGTAGTAGTAGTGAAGTTTAAGAAGGTTACAACAAACAGTACAACAGAATTTGGGCCTCTCAAACAACCAGCTGCCACATGATGGTGACAATGTATTAAAGGCCAGAGAAAAAGCATGTGTCTCATCTGTGGAGAAAAGACCGCTGTGCTTGGATCTCGACCAAGATATCAAAAGAATTTTCCGCCAGGGAGTCGAGTTGGGATACTCCCCATATACTGTAGCTCGTTTGAACAAACCTCTCTTGCTCTATCCTCAGTTTCATCTCTCTCTCTCTTCATCTCCTTTGTCTATCAGCAAATTCAGCGTGTACTACAGGGTAAAAAAAAACCAGCCCAAATTCCATAAAGATCGTCATCAAAAGACAAATGTTCTCGTTCTTCTATTTTTTTCCTTGTTTGTCTGACACGGAAACAATTCTTTGATTCCTCTAACGGAACTTAAAAAGGGGCATCTGTTCCCCAGCTGTACTATATATATGTGTGTCATGGCGGTCTGGAATGAATTTAAATGAGCAAATTACTCTTGCTGTGTTTCCACACTCATGGCCCCCAAGGGCTTCCCTAAACTTTTGTTTTGTGACTGGGACTAATGGGCCCAGGAAGGCTCACAGAACAAAACCACCTGCGGGAATCCTGCATAGGAGGTGAGCGCTCTCAGGTACACAAAAATATAATTTTGGATCTAAGATGAACCATCAAAATTTGGATTTGTCTTTACGGCACGGGAGGGCAGCTGCATCTACACAAGGGGTCCCTGGCTTTTCTTTGTAAACCCCAATGTGGACATTTACACCCTGAGCTCAGCACCGAACATATTTTTTCGAGTGTCCAGTAAGTTCTCTATCGTGAGTACGCAAGTAAATCTACCCTCTTGTGAAAGTCAGTCAAACCACTGCCAAAGCAAGAATTTGGGCACGAGAAATATTGTACTTTACTGATTCCAACACTATAACATTCATTTAACATTGTGCAATTGCATGGAATTCGATGTGGAAAAAGCCTTATCAGAGATATTATTTCACCATCAATGAAAATGAAAATTAAATTTTTGATTTTGTCAACAAACATGACGATTTAATGAGAAAGTTCTTACCTAAACGTTATGCTGGGACACCAGCCAGCGTAAAAAAGAAAATAAGGTTTTTTCCTGGACCTGCGGCAATAGGAGTACTTCTAAAACAGTCTCCTTAGACACACATCAATGTACAGAAATTGCTCTCCAGTCAGAACCATAACTTTAACCCCCCCCCAAACTAAAAAATTCTGGAAAGCTTTAATGGCCCAATGCCCCAACAAACTGTTCATTAGTGTTCCTCCTGAGGGATGGCGCAGTGCCTTGTCTGCTGACAGCAACATCAACCAGCGAGCGTCACATGCTGCCAATGGCTCCGCCGGGGTGTGAATGTCTTCCTTGTTTCATGGGGCTGTTTCTCTTGCCTTCCACCGAGCGGTCCCGCTTCCCCCGCCGAGCGTCTGTCGAGTTGTTGCCGAACTGTTTGGCAGAAACCGAATGGCGGCTTGGAACATAATGTGTTGGGAGTGTTTAATCATCACAACTGGCTGCACAAAGCTACCCAGCGAACGGTGATTTGTCACGGAGAGAAAACCACTACAAACAACATTTGACGTCAAAGTCAATATGCTTGATTAGCGCTTTGTCAATTCAGGGGCGATGAAGGCTGCTATACGTCCATTTTTACTGATTGTAAGTACCAGAACCGATCCTTAGGTCTTTGTTTGAATAAACATAGCTATGTGAAATATTTCTTGATGCCTACTTTTTTTATAAGGAAGAAGTGTGAACATAAAAATGGATTGGTTTTTGGCTTATTACTTTAGGATTTTCATTCATAAAAGCACACCAGAAGTCTATGGAATTGGAATTGAACACAGTCACACACATTCACTATGAATTGTGCCAAATGCCTTCACCTTTTTTTCCACATTAATTGAATCCCCCGTAATTATTTCCTTTTTGCAGGAAGAGTATTCACTCACTCGCTCTCTCTCACCCACTCACTGAGCTTGATGCCTGGCTTACAACTCTTTTCGTTCGTAAATCGAGCGGTTCCCGACTCCTACTCCTCTTAAGTAATAAAAAAGATATGTTCACTACGACCGAATCATTTTTTGTACTGTGCTCAATCCACCTGGTGAATGTTTGCTCTCTGGCCAACAAGATGGATGAACTACTGCTCTTCAACTGAGCAAACAGACTTTTACAGATCTGCTGCCCTGTGCTTCACTCAAACCTGGCTTGGAGAACCCATCTACCGGACTTCCAACTCCTCCGAGCTGAGTGGGACATGGAACTGGAAGTGTAAAAAAATGGGGCGGTGTACTTTGCTTCTATTTAAACGAAGGTTGGTGTACAGATGTCACAGTGTTAAAGAAATCATGCAGCCCTCACTTAGAGACCATTTTCATTGACTGTAAGCTGTTTTCTTCACCGCGGGAGTAATCCTCGTTTATCCTGGTCGGTTTTTACATCCCACCTCAGGCCTGCGTTAGTGAGCTGTTACAACACCTGGCTGACGAGATAACAAACATGGAGAAAAAACACCCAGACTCTCTGCTCAGTGGTCTTGGGGAATTTTACAGATCCAACCGCAACTACGAACTTCCAAAGACAGCACATTAATGTCCAACCAGAGATCAAAATACACTAGACCACTGCTACACAGCATTAAAGGACACCTATCGCTATCCCCTGAGCAGCTTTGGGACTCTCTGATCACTGACTGGTTCATTTTCTCCCAACTTACAGGCAGAAACTAAGATCTGCTAAGCCTGTGGTCAAGACTGTGAAGAAATGGACCAGTGAGGCCAAGCTGGAGTTACAGGCCTGCTTTGACTCCACTGATTGGAGTGTTTTTAAGGCTGCTGCTACAGATCTGGACAAACTCACTGACACTGTGATATCGTACGTCAGTTTCTGTGACAACATGTGTGTGCTGACGAAAACTTTCCGCACATACAATAACAATAAACCCTGGTTTACTGCACAACTCAGGCAGCTTCGTCAGGCCAAGGAGGAGGTCTACAGAAGTGGGGACAGGATCCGGTACAACCAGGCCAGAAACACACTGACAAAGGAGATGAGTGGCAAAGAAGTGCTACACTGAGAAAAACAGGTGCTCAGCCAATGACCCTGCGTGTGTGTGGAGAGGCCTGCAGGAATTCACCAACTACAGGAAACCATCTCCTAACACTGGAGAGAAAATTCAACTGGCCAACAACCTGAATGGGTTTTAACTGCAGGTTTGAAAAGCCCATCTTCACACCCCTCACCCGCTCCTGCAACATCACACAAGTATCTGCTACCCCTGCCTGCCCCTCACCCCTCCCCAATGACCCCCCACCTACACTCAGGATCTGTGAAGAGGATGTGAGTCTGCTCTTCCAGAGACAGAAGATCAGGAAGGCTCCAGGCCTAGACGGCATGTCTCCCTCCTGCCTGAAGGTCTGTGCTGACCAGCTGGCCCCCATCTTCACCCAGATCTTCAACAGATCACTGGAGCTGTGTGAAGTCCCCTCGTGCTTCAAATGCTCCACAATCACCCCGGTCCCCAAGAAACCCTCCATCTCTGGATTAGATGACTACAGGCCCATCACCCTGATGTCTGTGGTCATGAAATCCCCCCCACACCATACTCAACAGCACTGTGTCTGCTGTGGAAACCATCAGGTTTCTGGGATCCACAATCTCCCAGGACCTAAAGTGGATGCCCAACATCGACACAGTCATCAAAAAGGCCCAGCAGAGGATGTACTTCCTGCGCCAGCTCAGGAAGTTCAACCTGCCTCAGGAGCTGCTGATCTAGTTCTACACTGTAATAATCCAGTCTGTCCTCTGCACTTCCAACACTATCTGGTTTGGTTCGGCCACCGATCAGGACAGGAACAGACTACAACGGACTGTCAGGACTGTAGAAAAAACATTGGTGCCAACCTGCCCTCCGTTCAGGAGTTGTACATGTCCAGAGTCAGGAAACATGCAGGAAATATCACTGCAGACCCATCACACCCTGGATACAACCTGTTCCATCTCCTCCCCTCTGGTAGGTGCTACAGAACACGGTACGCCAAAACAGCCAAACACGAGTATAGCTTCTTCGCCCAGACTGTCACTCTGATGAACACCTAAACCAGGCCCAGCGTGAGACACAATCCCTGTGCAATTAACCTGTAACACTGAACACTCACTGTACATATAAATTACAATTTGTATGTACAAATTTTTCAACATATTGCAATTGTCAATATAAACCTAAACACGGTGTATATACTGTACATGTACATTGTATATATGCATATTATGTCATATCCACCTACCATGTGTAATGTATACAAAGTAACCTGTTAATTATTCCATATTAATTTCACCATCTTTGAACTCTGCACCATTGCACTATTGCCTTCCTACTACAATGTCATTGCTGTTGTTTTTATATGCATGTATACATGTTATACTCTTGTATACAACTAAATCTGTGTATAGCAGTTAAATGGTTATGTTTAGCTCGTTGTCTTTGTTTCAGTTGTATGTCCAGTCGATGTATGTACATTGAGAGTAATGAAAAAAACGGAGTCAAATTCCTTGTATGTACAGTATATGAACACTTGGTGAATATAGCTGATTCGGATTCATTTTGAAATTAATTTGAAATATTTGAGGCGTTAAAAGAATGTAAGAAATTAACGCAGCTGCAATTTTTTTTTACCCCTGGGCCACACCAGAAGCGACAAGTGATGTCTGCTATATCTCAGCAACGCAAAAGCAGCGCGTCATTTGAAAAATGTCAATTCCTCCCAGGTCCGTCTATTCCGTCCGACGTGCTCGCGTAAGCAGCATTCTCACTCAACTTAAACTTTTAATGGGTAAGTGAATTAAGTGAATCTTTGCTTTCATTTTCAACCTTTTAATATCCACTTTATTCGCATTTGAAATATGTTTGTTTATTAACGTAGTGTGATTAGTTGGTGAGTTTAGCGTTTATTGTTATAATTCACACAGCAGGTTCTGGCTTGAATACAACACGTTTTATCGCTGGAATGAGTAATTATCTTTAAATACATTTGACAGGAGGAAGGCGGTGTTGGTTCTTCTCCGTGGGTTTCGAAGAAGGAGGATGCAAGAAGAATTACAAAATGCATACTTGTTTTTTTGTATACCCACAACAGGGAAATTCACAAATTCTCTGCATTTACCCATGCTTGTATATGATGTATCTAGGAGCACTGGGCTGCTATGTAGAGGTGCTTGGGGGTTAAGTGGGTAAAGTGTTTTTGTTCAAGGACACATCAACATGCTACCAGGAGTAGCCTGGGATTGAACCAGCAACCTTCCGCTTACTAGACAACCGACCACTATATACACACAGTGTATACACTATATACACTATATATATAATATGTACTATATATACTATATACACTATATATACTATATACACTGTACACATCTCATCTTATCACTGTCTCAGTCTCGTTCCCGCAGTCTGTCAGCGTTCACTACAATAGCGTTCGCAATGGCCACGCCCCCTTACTGTGAAATAACACGGGTCCTCGGTTATCAACTAATTCACTTAATGACCTGGTCCTAGGAACGGAGCTCTGTCATTAAGTGAGGAGTACCAGAAAAGGGTTTTGTTATTATATCTTTAAGAAATATGCCTTTCAAGCTGAAAGTCAATTTTGATGGCCTTGATGGTTTGTGAGGAAATATTTGGTTCACAGGAGAGAATCTGTGCTCAAAGTTAAAAATGTGATATTAAACAATAGTATTTGAATCTAAATTTCCTTGATTTGTGCAGATTCTACACCAATTCCGTGATTTTACATTTAAATATCCATTGCTGCTTCAGTCTTAAGAAGAAAAAAAGTGATTAATCGCGATTAATCACAGCAAATTGTGCGATTAATTAGTAAAACATTTTTAATCGATGAACAGCCCTACTATGTACCAATCATATGCGAGTCTTGCATCACTATAACGGACACGTGTAGCATGGAGCATCCTTAGGGAGTGGATTCTATACCCTCAAAGCCATTTAACTCCACTATATTTTACTCCAACATCAACGGCTTTGGTCACCCCTCGGTCTCCATTTCACGAAAACCAAACCTCGTTGTTCCAAGTTTTGGATTCTGCCCCAGCGAAGAGAGCTTTTCAAAAGCTCCCACCCACCCAATAAAAAAAGTTTCTGTGTGCTTGAGCAGATGCTGAGGCTTTCATAGGCACCGAATAGGCCAGAAAGGCAAAAGAGAGAAACTCCTTCTTGTAATTATGTAGCTTCGCCCTCAGTATAGTCGAAAAAGTACGTGCTCGGACTCCAAAAATAACTGGCTTGGGGTTTGGACACAGAGGTTGACCCTGTCGGACACAAACAGGCCGTAGGGAACTGCAACTTTATTTTTTAACTTTGTTCAGAGTCCAGTTTGTGTGGCGGCACTGCAGTTCAGCGTGGACTTGCAGTTATTTTACTCGGTTGAAAACGCAAATTAAATGGCTCTTAAAAATATGTGGCAAACCAGAGTGACCTCTGCCTGCACTCACACACGCAAACACACACACACAAACACACACACACCTCTATGCTTTGTTTCTTGTTTATATTTTTACACAACTCAAACATGTACATGTGCGAGGTGCTCCAACGCAGGGGCTGATGGGTGCTAATGACCCACA
>NC_137205.1:8128025-8253025 GCF_960531495.2 Zeus faber
CCATCTCTTTCCCTGTTGGATGCTGCTCGGTTATGGGTTATATAAGGAGAGGCATATCTGCTCTTTTCTCTCACATACACACACACACACACACACACACACACACACACACACACACACACACACACACACACACACACACATTAAGAGCACCCTGGGGGCAAAAGGGCTCAATGATGCGTGGAGGGGACACAGCGCGGCATTGCTCTCTCTGTCTAACTGCCGATAACACTGTCCACTAGTGGCCAGATGCCGAATTCCCCCCCAATTATTCCACTTTCCTTTGGGCAAGTGAAATTTGTCATTTATTCTTGACTTTATTCAAGCATTAAGACGAGCTATTGAAAGTAAGAAAAAGGAGGAAAGAAACAGAGTTTCACCTCCTTAACAACAGGAATTCAAGCTAAATATTTCAGTCCAGACTGGATATCTATAAAGTGGTCTTCTTCTTTCGTATATCATCAGATGGCCAACTCAGTGTCATATAGCCACGCCCTCGTCTCCAGTCCTAGGTCAAAAAGGCCAGCTTCTGAGGGTGGGCTGTATAGGGGGCAGCTGGTGATTATGTGCTCGGCAGTCTGTTCAGGTTCGCCACACTCGCATGACGCACTGTCGGATAGGCCCCACTTCTTTAGAGAGGACTTGAAGCGCCCGACGCCAGTACGCAGGCGGTTCAGCGAGGTCCATAGGTGGCGTGGCATGTCTTCTCCTTTTACACCTCCTCCTGGGTCCCGGATGTATCGTTGGATGCGGGAGGGCGCAGCTGACTCCCACGATTGTCTCCAGGATGCTGCCAGCCAGGCGTCCTTGGACAAGTCGTCAGGGATCGACTGTAGCATCTCTTGTGCTGCCTTGTTGTAGGGATGGCGAGACTTGAGCCTGCATGGTGGTGCCGGTGTTGTTGTGGCTTTGTGTAGGATGTGCCAGTCGTTCTTCTGGGCTTTCCTTGCCAGGGCAAGGGTAGCTGCTTCCCGTCGGAGACTGGGTGGGGCGATACCAGCTAGGACTGGCAGGTAGGACACAGGGGTGGGTTTCAGACAACCAGTTACTATCCGGAGGGCGCTGTTGATGACAGTATCCACCTTGTTCGCATGTGGACTTCTGCTCCAGGCAGGGGCACAGTATTCCGCTACGGGTAGGACCAGGGCTTGCGTGGATATGCGTAGGGTCTGGGGGGAAGCTCCCCAAGTCGAGCCTGCAAGGCGGCGGATGAGCGAGACCCTTGCGGTTGTCTTGGCCTTCACTTCATCCAGGTGCTGCTTGTAGGACAGCGTCCGGTCCAAGCATACGCCGAGGTACTTGGGGGCTTGCTGGAACTCCAGGCGGATGTTGCCAACATGCACGTCCAGTTCCCTTCTTGCCTCCCGGTTGTAGAGGTGGTAAGCTGCAGACACTGTTTTGCCCATGCTGAGCTGAAGGTGCCACTTCTGGAGGTAGTCTGCCAGGATGCCCATGTCTCGGTTGAGGCCTTCTTCCATAGTGTTCCATGTTGGGCATCGAAGCATGATGGCCAGGTCGTCCGCATAGCCGTACTTCTTGGATGTTGTGTCTGGCAGGTCGTGAATATAGATGTTAAATAACATTGGTGAGAGGACAGAGCCTTGCGGGACACCGTTCTTCAGCCTTCTGAGCCTGCTGGTCTGGCCATCGCTGGTTTGTAGGATGAAGCTATGGTTAGATAGCATCTCCATAATAAATCTCACCATGTGCCGGTCCGGGATTGTTCTCAACAGTTTCAGGTGTAGTCCACGGTGCCACACGGTGTCATAAGCGGCTGTCAGGTCCAGGAATACTACTCCAGCTTTCTCATTATCTTGGAAGCTGTCCTCGATGTCCTGGGTGAGTAGCGTTACCTGGTCCACCGTTGACCTGCCTCTGCGGAAGCCGGCTTGTTCCGGTGGGAGTTGAGGGTCCACCACTGGCTCAATGCGGCTGTGGATCAGCCTCTCCAGAATCTTGTACGGGACACAGAGCAGGGATATGGGCCTGTAGGACTTCGGGTCTTCGGCGGGTTTGTTCGGCTTTGGCAAGGCTATGATGGAAGCACGGCGCCAGGTCTTCGGGAGCTTGGACCTCCGGAAGCATGATGAGAAGAATGTGCGTAGCCATTGAGATGTTCTTTCACTTTGGTGCATGACAAACTCTGGGTGGATATTGTCTCGACCTGGTGATTTGCCCAGCTTCAGTTTTTTAATTGCTGCCTTTAGCTCGGCTGCTGTGAAGTCTCCTGAGAGATTAGCATCAGCGCTGGCTGCTCTGGAGAGGGATGATACCTCACACGATGTCAGTCGTGCGAAGTTTTTGTCCGCATCAGGGAAGCGACCATTTTTCAGGAGCTGGGAAGCAATAGCATCTGCAGTCACTGGACACCTACGAGGTGTTGTTTTTCTCCCTGAGAGCAAGTTGATGGTCTGCCACGCCTTCCGGCTGGAGTGGGTGAAGTCGATGGATTCCGCTACTTCCGTCCACCTAGCCCTTCGGGTGTCATCCAGCTTCTGCAGTAGGGTTGTTGCTGTTGCGTCCATTTCTTCCCTGGTGATCGCCTGCTGGTGTTGGCGCAACAGGCAGCTGCACTCCTCATCCCAGCCCGGGATATAGTTTTTATTGTAGCCACGTGGGATGTTGTGCTTTGCTGCCCTTAGGAGGACTTCACAGTAGGCAATGTATGCAGCATCCACGTCTTCTGCTTCTGGGTCCATGAGACCAGCAGTTCTTCTTTCTGTTTCCACCGTAAACGACTGCCAGTTCGCCTTCCTGAAGTTCCATCTCCTGACCGGTTTGCCAGCTACCGGCTGTACTAGGGATGGTACTTTGATGATGGATGGCCGGTGGTGTGAGCGAGGGAACCTGTCCAAGACACGTCTCTCCGGTTTCAGGTCGTTACTGCGGCATATGACGAAGGCCAGATCTGGGTTGGTATAAGAGTTCCAACGTGCAGAGCAGAAGCTTGGGGGCTCCTTTGGGTCGTACAGCAGTAGTGCCTCAATGTTAGAGGCCCACTCACTCAGTGCTTCTCCATCCTGTGATGTGTGTTGGTAACCCCAATCCGTATGTTGGCAGTTGAAGTCACCTGCATAGATGGCAGGAGCAGTCACGGATGGAAGTGATGATGCAGTCAGCGCTGTTGGTGGGGGCTTATATACGTTCACGACAGATGTTTCTTGGATTTTAGTGGCCAGCCACTCGATGTTGCAGCCAGGTGGAGATTGGCTGGTGGCTGCCCAGCTCAAACCATCTCGGACGAAGGTTGCCATTCCATGCTTCTTGCTGTGGATGGATCCAGCGAGGGAGAACCCAGGAAGCTTGAGGTTTTCATCTGACACCCAGTGTGTCTCTTGCAGGAGGACCGCTGCCACTTTGTTGGAATCGGCGAGATGCCTGATGACTTCGAGTTTTGCGATGGTAAGGCCCTCGACATTGAGTTGGAGCACCGGCAGACCTTGGTTTTCGACGGTGGGGGTGTCCGCCTGTCCTAAAGAGGATGTTCTCTGCCTTGGTTTTGGCATTGGCTTGTACCTTGGTCTGCCAGCTCGATGATTCTTTGGCGACATTAGTTTCGTGAGTTGGTCTTGCACCATTTCTCACTACTCACAGGAGAGGCCTCGTGAAGGCTGTCGTCTTCTCCTCCTTCTAAAGTGGTGACACTAGGTGATGAAATGACCTCATCTTTGTGACTTCAGTTGGTTTTACCGCCATAGGGACTGATTGTCCGTGTCATTAGGATATTAGGATCCATTCCCTTTGTACCGCCGGTTGACCTCTAACCAGACACACACACAGCTCCCAGGAGTCAGTTACTGGTTAATGATTTCCTCTCCGTGTGATCCTGGTCAATACATAGGAGACAGCGATGGTAAGTGTGTGTGTATGTGTGTGTGTGTGTGTGTGTGTGTGTGTGTGTGTGTGAGTGTGTGTGTGTGTGTGTGTGTGTGTGTGTGTGTGTGTGTGTGTGTGTGTGTGTGTGTGTGTGGTGCACATGAGTCTATATCTTTGTGCGCTTGATCATGTGTGTGGGTTTTTGTACGCAGATTGTAATTTTGCACGTGACCTTTCTCTATCATATCTGTTTTTCATTTTGTGGTATTTTTTTCAGCACGTTTGCCACTTGGAGAATCGGTCAACATAAGGCTTTTTCCTTTTCATCTCGTCTCCTTCTTATTCTTCTTCTGACAAATCCTGGTCCACGTGTTTTGAGTCATTATTGGACTCCTCTGCCTCTTCGGTGACTCAGTCTCCACAGACTTCTGTTTAGGGAAAGAAAAGTAAGGTACTCAGTCTCTCAGGAGATGAAGGTATAGGAAAGCACATCTGAGCACGAGGGAGTTCCATCCATAATGAATGGTGCGCACACACATACACACACACACAAACACACACACATACACACCCACAACCACACACACACACACGCACACACACACGCACGCACACACAGACACACCCACATACACACACACGCACACACACGCACACACACACACACACAAGGAAAAACATACATATGTGTATGCACACACACTCTTACATACACACCATGCAAGGGGTTATTGAAGGCACACAAAAAGGTAAAACCCCACACTCACACACTCACACATACCCCTTCCTAAATTCATGTGATGTCATCAGGGCCCCCTGAGAGCAGGATGGAGTGATTGAGAGGAGAAAGGCAGAAAAATAAATTATCTGGTGAAGAAGGACAGTAACCCCCAGAGATCCCGATGAGCTCATCCTGGGAAACCAGGGAGTGGGATGAAGGCATTATGTCTGTGTGTGTGTGTATGTGTGTGTGTGTGTGTGTGTGTGTGTGTGTGTGTGTGTGTGTGTCTGTGTGTGTGTGTGTCTGTGTGTGTGTGTGTGTGTGTGTGTGTGTGTGTGCCCCCTAATACATTTAGTCATTTATTCTGTATATATATATATATATACTGTACATATATATGTCTATCTATATATTAGTATATATTATTATCATATATATAGTGTATTAAACATTGAGAATAGAATATTAATAAAATAATTCTTTATATAATAGATTCTATATATAATATCATTATATATATATATATTTCAATTTTTTTATATTTGTATGTTATATTTGTATGTCATGTTATCTGTATTATATACTGTATATATACAGTATGTATTATATGCATTTATGTTTGTATTATTATTATTTTATTATTTTAATTATATTTCTTATCAAATGTACACGCTTACACACTTAACCACGATGAAAACATATTTTGAATTTTAATATATAGAATAATTTTTTTACCTCTATCTCACTTTTTTTTAACCTTTTTTTACCTTTTAAACCTGCCCTGCCCCTCTGAGACAGAGGCGTTCACCATGAAAGGGGGAATGGGGGTGGTATCAAGTGTGTCCACCCA
Organism: Zeus faber; assembly: GCF_960531495.2. NCBI lineage: Eukaryota > Metazoa > Chordata > Actinopteri > Zeiformes > Zeidae > Zeus > Zeus faber. Next base: position 8,133,413 of record NC_137205.1, read on the forward strand.
GCTCACCACCCACCTCCTACACCCACACCCACACCCACACCCACACCCACGCATTAAAAAAACTAAAAAAGATGATGTAATCACAATGAGACCCAGCTGTGGTTACACCCCTGTTCCGATTACCTATTAGACAATCAGTCCCAACTGCCTTATCAATAAATCAATGGCAGGATTGAGTGGTGCTGGGTTAGAATGCATTTGGGATAACAATGTAGAGGAATATATTGCTTTACATATGAAAATTAACCATGTATATATGTTTTTTTTTGTGTAAATGTATTCCTTAAGTAAAAATACTTAGATTAATCTACTTTGAGTATTTATTTATAAATTCTACTTATATTAATTAAACTAAAAGTAACATTTCTAATTTGTCTATATATCATTTTATATATTCATTATATTCCACTGCATTCTATCTTTAAAAGTTAATTTGTTGTGTTATTGTTTTTATATTTTATTGATCCCATTTCATAAGTCCTTTGTGCTATTGTACATAAACCTGATCTATAACTAATTGTATAGTATAGTATAGTATAGTATAGTATAGTATAGTAATTTAATAGTATATTTACATTTATTTGAAATTCCTGAATTACTATCATTAGAAGCCAGTGAATGTGAGGCTCATCAATACTAATAATTACAACACTAAATATTCCCCTTGGGTGTTTTGAAAATGAATATCTGAAGAGAGAGCCGGAAAGCATCATTTTCGAACACAGTGATAAATTCTCAGGCTAACCGTTTTCCTACGCGGGATCAATATCCAAAAATCCAATCAACACATTCTTTAGTATCAATAACTCATCACGACAGTCAACTTTAAATAGAAGATCGATATTTCTCACCGTGGATCAATAGGCTACTGACCTTTGAGTTACAGCCGGAGGGGGAGGCCAGATCCATTATCATTAAAATAGTGAAATGACCTTATCCTTTAGCCTGCGTTCACACAAACAAGCATGTGCACACATAAACACACTTTTGTTTTTGTTATTCAATACTTTATTATAATTTTTCGCTGCACCGTTCATTGCCCCCCTCAAAAAATGAAAAGATAAAATAATTACTGCACAGTATACATACTGGACACTATTAATCCTCTGAATAATTATTAAAGAATAGATGAGTCAAAGGCCAGATTCTCGAGATAGGCCACAATGAAAAAGTTGATCAAAACGCCATCGGTATGAGGTGCCATCTAGTGGTGGGTATGAGTGAATGCGTGCTACCACACAAGGAAAGTTATTGCTGCTACTACTAAATAAGGTTCGTTTCAAAATTAAAGCACATCTTTAGTAAGAAATGCTATATGAGTACTATGGTCTATATGAATGCTCATGGTCAGATGATGTGTTTTGTAGAAATCAACTGAAGGGAAAGCGAATACAAAGAATGAGAAGAAAGAACAAAACAGATAAATAGAATAGAAATAGAAATATTTCCAGTTTCAATTAATTCTATTGCGTTCCTTTAAATTATGCCATCCAACCTTTCATCGATGAGCGAAATTCATTATTCAGTCACCTATTAATTCACACACACCTACATCTTGTTCTGCCTGCGTTCAGCAGCCTCACGGATCTCCCTCAGTATCTTGTATTTGTTCCTCCTCATGTTGGCTTCAGCGATCTCCCGCAGAGCCTCGATCTTCTCCTGGCTATAAGGCGGCTGGAAGGTGGCGTACTCCACCAGTTTAGCCTGGATCTCTGCAGCGTCTGGAGCAAGAAGAGCGAAAGGATTATTGAGTGCATCTGTGTCAGGCCTGTGTGTGTGTGTGTGTGTGTGTGTGTGTGTGTGTGTGTGTGTGTGTGTGTGTGTGTGTGTGTGTGTGTGTGTGTGTGTGTGTGTGTGTGTGTGTGTGTGTGTGTGTGTGTGTGTGTGTGTGTGTGTGTGTGTGCGTGCTTGCATGCGTGCGTGCGTGCGTGTGTCCAAAGGTAAACACAGACCTTTGGAGTTGTTCCTGTTGAACAGGGGCATGTAAATGATGGTGGGTTGACTCTGCTCTCCCTGGAACACATAGAAGTCCTTTGGCCAGTCTCTCTCCTCCAAGATCTTGTCGTCTATGTTGGGGAAAGGCTTCCTCAGCCTGGCAGCATAGTCCTTGGCACGAGTCAGCGTCTGGGTCAGGGGGGGGGGCTCAGTTCAAATAAATGGATTTTGGATCCATTGTACTGTATACATCATAATATGCGATCATGCAAAGCGTGAGAGCATCACCTCAAAGGCCTGCCCAAGGCTGTAGTCCAAGGCAATGATGAGGTCCACATCTCTCTTGGCACCAAGGAACGGAGGGAAGGGCAACGTGAGCGATGACCCGGCATCAATCAAGTGGATGTGCTCTTTTGACCTGAGGCAATGCGGGACCCTGGATCCTCCACAGGAAAAAAAATCACAATATTTTAAATACTACAAATGGATAATAGATTGTGTGGCGGGCAAGTATTGTGTCTTACTTTGGGATTGATAGAGGAAGTTCTCCATGGTTCCCCACTCCCATCGTCCAATCAGGGGGAAGACTTTTTCAATCAACCACGAGACTGATATTTCAACACAAGTGACAAAGAAAGAAGTGTTCAGAGTTGCAAGAGCAAGAACAACACCAACACCGAGCCCAAAGCACCGCAGCCGCAGAAGAACTCCAATCCCACAGAGAAGCCAGGAGCCCACAGAGCAACACCCACGCACGTCACGAGGCATGCCAACCTGTCGCCAAATGCACAAGATGAACCTGCACCCATGAAGCACCCACACAACCCACCCCTATGCGCAGCCATAATCAGCTGCATCTGCAGGTGCAGAACCTGGGCCATGACAGGGGTGAGTGTGTCAATGTATAAATGATTACAAATATAACCAATAGGATATAAATAGCACTCACTGTACTCCTGGTGGGGACCTTTCTCCAGGGTCTTACTCCAGGCCTCTAACGGCTTCAGAATCTCCTGACTCCATTGGTCGGAAAGGTTTTTTTTTCTCTTCTCCGGGTCCTTCTTTTCCGATGAAGTGAAAGGGTCAACCTCTAGAATTTCTGGGGATTCACAAAAAAAAGAGTAAGCCATTGTTGCTATGATTCAGTGTTTCACACAGTATATGCATGGATTGTATAAATACTGTGTTTATACAAACTTGAATCATTTCTTACTTTTGTCAGAATGTAAATTGCTGATAGAGAGGTTTACTGGTCACTCAAATTTATTGTTTGTACCAAACTGGCCATTGTATATTGCAATTTCTTTTATATTTTATCAGTTGATTTCTCAGTTGATCTTATATTGCCATCTTGTAAAAAACGTTTTGCATTTTTATCTTAATTTTATATTGCATATTGATATACATTTCTGTAATATTTTTATTAATTATTAATTGCCACAATTTTAGGGGGAATTTTAATATTTCATCTTTCATGTCAGTGATCATCGTCTTAAACATCATTTTTCAACTCTTCTGTACTCACTCTCCAGTGTTTGTCGCAGGATTTCCAGCTCATCAGGAGCCGTGGTGTTGTCCTCGTTCTGGCTCATCAGTTCGACCACCTTCAGCAGCGTGTGGGAAACGCTCATGTAGATGTCAAGCCTGTCCCACACACTCTTGATCTCTTTTGGGGCTTTAATGCAAAATTGACATTATTGTGATTATTTTCACTAGTATTAGTAGATAATAATAATAATAATAATAATAATAATAATAATAATAATAATAATAATAATAATAATAATAATAATAATAATAATTATTATTATTATTATTATTATTATTATTATTATTATTATTATAACAATATTAGAAGTAGTAGTAGTAGTAGTAGTAGTAGTAGTAGTAGTAGTAGTATTATTATTATTATTATTATATCATCCTCCTCTCATCATATTATTTCAAAATCAATACGAATTTTACCATCTATCCAGAGATCCACCAAATTGTTATTATCTGTGAAAGCGGCGCCCACCAGTCCTGTAAACAAAGAAAACACACATACATATACACGCAATGATTTTAATAGGGTTTGGGTTGAAAAATAACATTACATTAACATTAAAAATAAAATTGAGGCAATGGTTCAATATATATATATATATATATATATATATATATATATATATATATATATATATATATATATATATATACACTGTATATACCCATATATATGTGTGTATAATATATATAAAAAAAAAAAACATTTTGTGGAACCAGTTGTTGGATGATAAAAAAAAAAATCTTTGAAATTTATTGTATTTTTATATTAACTGAACAGAACTATCAGTTCGGAAGAATCTGATGAGAATAGACTAATGATGAAATTACACTAACGTAGCATAATTAAGCCCATGGTTCTCGGACCAAGGAAAGGTTTTAAGCTGTCACCTTTCAGCCAATCAGGCAGGTCCTCTGTCAGTGTCATTTCTTCGGCAATGGAACTGCCGACTATGCCTAGAAGCACACACACACACACACACACACACACACACACACACACACACACACAGAAAGAGAGAAAGAATTTAAACCCACCCATGGAATTTGGGGCACATGATAATAGGAGGGGGGCAGACTCACCATGTAACTGGGCCATGTCCATCTCCAGCTGCGGCTCCACCACTCCCATTTCCTCTTCGTGGTTTCTGCTTCCCAGTTGAGAGGAATTGACGAACAGACCCAAATCCGTGAAGCCAGACTCGTGAGGAGTCACCTCAAACCATTCGGCTGTGAGAAAATAAATCAATCAAACTCATCAACTTTGTTTTTTTTCCCTGTGTGTATGTTTTTTTAGGTACCAGTGGATGTGTACATGTATCTACCTCTTAAATTGCCCCGCTGGTGGCAGTGTTTATCTATTGCGTTGTAGACAGGGTACGGATTAGTGGTGTTTCTACCAGACTGCTCCGAAAGTTTATTCAGATCCAGCTGATGAAAACAACAGATGTCATGTCAAAATGTAAAGCTTTGGTTTAAATCACACTTTGCAAAAAGGGACTGTATGATTATCCACTGATTAGTCTAAATCGTTGGTTTCCCATGTTGCTGCTGGCGTGTGACGTTCAGCTCAATAATAATAAAATAATTTAATTAAACCCAAATTGCCTAGAAATCGCTCAGTATCACTGAGACCTTCATACTGAGCCCTTCATTTCTCCAAGCTTTAAAATGTCTACCTGGTTCATGATGGTGGCAGAGGTCATTACTCCCCAGATGTCGGTGAGAGAGAAGTGTTTCACCTTCGATCTCTGTCTCAGCCAGGCCAGGGCCTCCTCCACGCTCGGTCCAGAATCTGACAGCACGGACAGCCCCCTGTCCATGTTAGAGCTCCAATCGGGGTCCCTGTACAGGGAGGCCATGGTCCTGAGACACAGAGAGAGAAAGCCAGCGAGATAAGTTCCTGTACAAGAAGATATTGTAGATAAATAGACAAGGTGATCTTTGTTGTGCTGAAGAGGATGTTATAGATCTGGTGGGGGACATGATGAAATACAATAATGTTTCATGAAGACTTTCTTGTCAGGACTGTCTCATGAAGACTGGCTTGTGAGCACTGTCTCATGAGGACTATCTCGCAAGGATTGTTTAATGGGGACTGTTTCATGACGATTGTGTTGTGAGCACTATCTCGTGAGGACTGTCTCATGGGAGCTATCCCATTACGACTATCTTGTGAGGACCAGCTCATGAGGACTGTCTCACGAGGACGTTGTCATGTTGACTTTGGGTGAAGAAATCTTGGACTCTCTGTGCACAGTCTTTCCGCATGTTTGAAAATTCCTGATAAAGTAAGTGTATCCGTGTTGGTGTTAAGCATGCAGTGAGAAGTGCTTGAAAGGTCTTACCAGGCAGACCCAGATACCCCGCCCAAGTACAGCAGAGTGTCCAGCAGGCCATCTTGTTCCATCTGGTGGAGAGAACCAAGCAGAGACACTGCAGCTCTCTGACCGCCTCCTGATCCCAACAGAGCCACGTGGGGGACTGAGTCCTGGGGGGAGAGGGGGGCAGAGAATGAGACCCTAATGCAGAAAAAATGGAAGACAGACTCTGACAGGGAAGGAAGGAACTTTAAGGAAGTGGACAAGATCGGACCGACAATTCTTATTTGAATGCCAAATGGTCAAAACCCATGTTTTGTTTCATGTATATCACTTACCAGCGTAGTGTTGATTCTCAACCTCCAAAGTGATTCCAGAATGCTCTGTTTTCTCTCCAGAACGTACTCCTGCTCACCTTTGGACAGACTCTTTGAGTATCGGACGTGTTGCTACAAAACACACAATGATCTCTTAATCATAGCTTGGATCTTTAGTGGTGGAAAAAAATTATGTCAAAGCTTCACATTAAATTGATAACTTTTAATAATACTGTAATACTTTTCTTTGAGGGTCAAGAGCCTTACTGTGATTGTCTCACCTCCATTGACGCATGCATCATGTTTGAGGTTGCTGGTAAGGGCCCCTGCATCTTTGGGGGAATCGTCGTTGTCCTCTCCCCGGTGGAGGCACCTGTGGACGGCTGCACTGTGTCCGGGGTGCTTGTTGCGGTCCCGTTTGTTCCAGGAGCGACCGTCGATGCCTTCCCCAACACGGGAGCTGCTACTGAAGCCCATTCTGCCACTTGGTCAACAGGTTGTCCCAAAAGTCCTTCCATTGAAACCAAAATACAGACCAACCCTCCGACCAAACCGGCGTTCATGCACCTCATGGCTGTGGAGGCCAGAGACTATTATTACTAAGACGGATATTCTCAAGTATTGAATTATTATTATTATTTTTTTTTAAAGAAGGCGGCAGGTGGTGTTCACAGGATCAAGAGTATCTTCACTGTAAATTTGCGGTCTCGCCAGCCGCTCAGCTCTAACTCCACACTCCCGTCCATTTTTTATACCCCATGTTGACATACACGCCCCGTTGACATTGAATAGATAAAGGCATGAGCATCACTGCATATCAGGGAAGAAGTACATTTTGCACACATCCTTCATGAGAGCCCTATATTTATCACAATGGAAGTGGTCAGAAACCATAGTCTGAGAGCTGAGTCTGAGATCTTTTATTATTTAGCATACTGTTAAAAAAAACACCACTTCCACGTTGCCCATTTGGAAGGGAAACTATGACACAAACCACCTTACTTCTTAAAAAGAATAAAAAAAGAAATACATTAGATGTATCTCCAGACCTATAAAAAAGATATGGGTTGTGTGGCCTTCTAATGTGAGGCATTATGTTTCTCCTGACAGCAGATAATAGAGCTGAATGTTATCTCGTAGAGAATGACCTTTATCTAGTTGGGGAAGAGGACGTACAAATAGTAAATGCTAAATTATGTGTTATTCACCATTTTCAAAACAATGATGTGGAAGCAGTTTATTTCACAATTAACAAACTTTTGGATTTCACAGGGAACCATGGTCTTGGTTCCCTGTGATGGGAAAAAAAAAAATTCTACTAATTTACTTTACATTTGGTCAGTTTTCTGCTCAAAGACTTCAACAGCAACTCCTTAATCGTCCTTGTTTATGGAACAGGGAGTGATTTCCTCACACTCAGAAAAAGACCAAGATAGCGCAACCTGCACACACACACACACACACACACACACACACACACACACACACACACACACACACACACACTCACACACACACACACACACTCACACACACACACACACACACACACACACACACACACACACACACTCACACACACACACACACACACACACACACACACACACACACACACACACACACACACACATACGCACATCTGACCTGGTCACTCACAGATACAGTATTTGAATGGGGCTGAGTCTTTTTCATGGGTCTGCGCTGGGTGTCATTCTGGAATTTTTGATTGGAATAAATGGATCAGAGATACATATTTAAACCGATAATAAGGCTGAGAATAAGGAGAACTTTGAGAAAGAGCACACTGTTGTGACTTATTATATCGACTATCTATTTTGAAAAACGGTCAGATGCTATCATATTGTACTTTAATCTACTATAACATTCTGGTACAAAAACTTTAGTTTCAATATTTAACAATAGTCGAGTAAAAGTCTAATTTACTCCCTAGCCCCTATTTTTTAATGAGAATATATATAAAATAAATGTGTTTGCTGTTAAATTCCGACTTCCGGCATAAAAAACACGTGTTGAATGAGTGTAATAACTGTCATTAAAAAAATTAAAAAATAAATAAAATAACTGCAGTATTCATAGGTCACCATCTATAAACATAATAAAAAAAAAATAATAATATTTGATTATTCTTTTTAACTAACTCACTCTTTGTGTGCTAAAGAACAGGAGTAGATTCTGAAGAAGAAGCAAGTGGTACTGGAGTCACTCAGCAGACTGAACATCAACAGTACAGTGCTGAGGGAAGATGCCAATTATTACTGTAGTTTCTTGATGAATTTGATGTGTTGATGAAGAAGGAGTGACCGCTGACGCTGACTTGAGTAAAATAATAGATTTATTACAAAAGAACAGCATCAGACCAGACTTTCCTAGGACATCCCGGAGAGAACTGAGCCGGATGGATCCTCTGTCGAATGAGACTCTGGCGAGCCTTTTATGCTTGCCCAAAGACAATGTTGACCATTTGGTTCCCCTTCATAGGTCACAGGTCACATTCCACCTCCCTTATCACCGGGCCCCCTGGCAATGGGCTCTCTCTCTCTTGGGACCCCTGTCACCGTCTCTTAGTAATTATCTTATACGATGGGGCTGTCTTGGGACGCCACTCATTCCAAGACACCTCATATTTCCCCGCTTCAAGACTACACAAAGTCTCGACAGAGATAAGAGTCATTGAAGTTACGACGTTAATTGGACTAATAGATCTCACCTACTAACAAACAAACTGATTATATTATACCCTTCTGAAAATGCTTAGTCGTAGCAATACAATTAATTTGTGGAGTGTGAGAGCGAAAAACCCATCTGGCAGCTTCCTTTCTTAGTTTTTTCAACAAACAATCAAGACAGGAAAATTCTCTCACGGTCCCTCTGCCCCAGGCAACCACCTATTGCACTCCAAATCAATCAACCACAAAGAAGAAGGGTTTAGACAACTGTACAGGATGTTACACATAAATGCATACATTTAGAACCTCAGAAATAAATCAAAAATTTTGTCCAAAGTCAGCCTGGTCGACCCATCGGACCCTCCAATGAACCTTTCCCTGCCTATTATCAATGTTCCTCAAAACCCCGCAAAAAAAGAAAACACCTGAGGTCCCAATATATTCATTTCACCCTGTCACAGAAAACTTCAAAGAAAACAATACTAAATCAAAGTAATATGTCTTGCTAAAAATATCTACTGTAGAGCACAGACTTTTCATCAATAATACAGGTTACATAGTAATAAACAAACTCCAATATTAAAAACCTGCATAACCCATATGTATGTATTGAACTGTTGCTTTTTAACACCATCAACTTTTAATGATATTTCACTCAACACTCCTGTTCATGATGTCATCATTCAGGGTCCCCCGTCCATTTTCATCTTCTATTTTTGAATGTCATGTTTGAGTGTTCAAGTCCCTTAGGCTGTTAGGATCTCCGGACACAGCCAACCTCATACTGGTCATGAAAGAAAAATTCACCAGCCAGTATCTTGCACACACATCAAATACAGTATAAAAATTTCACTTTTGCATTATACCTTAACATTATTCCAATATATGATTAACATTTTCCTTTTCCCCCCTTTGTCCATGCATTTTCTCAGTTAAAAATAGTCTTGAGTCTATGACGGAATCAGATATTCAGAATGGATATTTCTCTACTAGTGTTAGCTCCTAACTACACACCTCTACCCAATTCAGACCTGTGTGCTGACAGATTTTAACAATGCGATTTTTCAACACACCATTAAATTTTCACAAACACCTTGGCTTTGCGGATGATAAACAGCTCCTAGACGTTGTTTAATTCCCAATTTTTGCTGAATTAATTTTATTGTTTCATCCATGAACTCTTTCCCATTATCTGAAGATATGCGATCTGGAAGTCTCCACCTGCTTATGACCTCACGACACAAGAACTTGTCTTGGCAACTGACTGAGCATCATTACGCTTGGTTGGACATGTGTCAGTCCCCCGTGACAAAACTATCCACGTCGACAAACATGTATATTTAATTCCTACTGGTCTTATCATGTCAACAACATCCACAACCAACTCACGCATGGGACCTGTCAGAGTTGGAATGTGACCGGGTGGACTGATCACACCCCTCCGAACATTGTTTTTAAGACAGATTGTACATCTGCCTATGACATAATCAATTTGCTCAAGCAAGTACGTTGCCCAAAAACCATACTCTTTCGTGATTTTTCTTATTACCTCCCCCCTTGCAACATGGGCTAACCCATGTGCTTCCTGATTTCTCCACATGCTTCTGCTCAAATCCTTCAGCCACAGTTAAAGTCATATGTGGCACATTTTTCTCAATGTCATGCTCTTTATCAAGATAATCATCAGTGTTTATCTTCATAGCTGCTCCTTTACTTCCTCATTCCACCACCAAGAATCATCTTCTTTCGGCTGATCCCATTAGGTGTGCCGCAGTGCATTATCTACCTACAATTACTTCTGTTCTGCTCATCTATAAACCTTCTCTTTATCCTTCTTATCCTCATTCTTCTTATCCACCAACTGTATTTGGTTGAGTTTTCTGAGAGTCTCCTGGTCTCATTCCTTCCTCCGCTTTAGCCAACATCTGTCTGACTGCGGGGTCGTATCCTCCAATAGCTTAGTCCGAGTCACTCACACTCTCTTCTCCTATTTCCAGGCTTCTAACTTGTTGTCTGCTTCCCAAACGGTTCCTTCTCTTGGTACTGTTGGAGCTGTGATACATCTTTATCGTTGTTGTAGCCGTTGTTGTAGACTTGAAGAGATAGTTGCCCTCCGTTGTCATCACTGGGAGCTGGGGATCAATATCAGTGAACTTCACCTCCTTCTCATGAGGCGGGCACTTCTTTACAGATGCTGTATGTGAGAAGGGTGCAGTAATCTTCTCCATCAATTTTCAGATCCTAGTTCGTGACGCAACTTAGTTTCTTGATGAATTTGATGTGTTGATGAAGAAGGAGTGACCGCTGACGCTGACTTGAGTAAAATAATAGATTTAATACAAAAGAACAGCATCAGACCAGACTTTCCTAGGACGTCCAGGAGAGAACCGAGCTGGATGTATCCTCTGTCGAATGAGACTCTGGCGAGCCTTTTATGCTTGCCCAAAGACAATGTTGACCATTTGGTTCCCCTACATAGGCCAAAGGTCACATTCCACCTCCCTTATCACCGGGCCCCCTGGCAATGGGCTTTCTCTCTTGGGACCCCTGGCACCATCTCTTAGTAATTATCTTATACGATGGGGCTGTCTTGGGACGCCACACATTCCAAGACACCTCATTACGAAATAAATTAACCGTTTTAATCCCTTTAATCTCCTCATTCCCAGTTTTGCCTTGTTGTGTTCCCTTATGACATTCAGGCTTAGATCAGACCATTTTATTCTATTTGTAGTAGCTGCATCATTAGAGCTGTCAGTATGTCCATCCATCCATCCATTTTCCTCACGGTGGCAGCAGGCTGAGCAAGGAGCTCTAGGCCCCTTTCTCCCAGGCAACGTTTCCCAGTTCCTCCTGGGGGACCCTGCAGCGTGTTCTGAGTCTACTCCGTGGTCTCCTACCAGCTGGACGTGCCCGGAAAACCTCTAAAGGAAGGAGACCAGAAGGCATCCTGATCAGATGCCCGAACCACCTCAACTGGCTCCTTTTGACGCAAAGGAGCAGCGGCTCTACTCCAAGCTCCTCACCCTATCTCTAAGGCTGAGCTCCCGACCCGGAGGGAGCAATCCACTGTTTTCCGCCAGAGAACCATGGCCTCAGACTTTGAGGTGCTGACTCTCATCCCAACCGCTTAACACTCAGCTGCAAATCGCCCCAGTGCATGCTGGAGGTCACGGTATGATGAAGCTAACAAAACCACAAAAAAAGTAAAAATAGTCATCTCTGCAAAAAGTAGAGATGCAATTCTGAGGTTCCCAAACTGGACACTCTCCTCACCTCAGCTGCGCCTTGAGCTCCTGTCCATGAATATCACAAACAGAGTCAGGAACAAGGGGCAACCTTGGCGAAGTCCAACACCCACTGAGAAGGTGTTTCACTTTGAGTCGAGAATACAAACACAGCTCTCACTTTGGTTGTGCAAGGCCCGGATCGCTCGTACCAATGGCCCCGGTACCCCATACTCCCTCAGTACCCCCCACAGCATCCCCAAAGGGACACGGCTAAAAGCCTTCTTCAGGTACACAAAACACATGTAGTCTGGATGGGCAAACTCCCACGACCCCCCCAGCAACCCTGCAAGTGTAAAGAGCTGGTCCACTGTTTCACGTCCAGGACAGAATCCGCATTGCTCATCCTGAATCTGAGGTTTGACAATCGGCCGGAGCCTCCTTTCCAGCACCCTGGAGTAAACTTTCCCGGGGAGGCTGAGCAGTGTGATACCCCTATAATTGGAGCACACCCTTCGCTCCCCCTTTTTAAAAATGGGAACCACCACCCCAGTCTGCCACTCCACAGGTATTTCACCCGACATCCACGCGACACTGAAGAGGCGTGTCAACCAAGACAGCCCAACAATATCCAGAGCCTTCAGCATCTCAGGGCAAATCTCATCCACCCCGGCGCCTTGCCCCCGAGGAGCTTTTTAACTGCCTCAGAGACCTCTGCCAGGCATATGGACGAGACTTCCCCCGAGTCTTCAGACTCTGCCTCTTCCCCTGAAAACGTATTGGTCGGGCTCAGGAGTTCCTCAAAGTGCTCTTTCCACTGCCCAACAATATCCCCAGTCCAGGTCAGCAGTTCTCCTCCCCGGCTGAACACAGCCTGAGCCAAGCCCTGCTTTCCCTTTCCGAGTGGCTGAACAGTTTGCCAGAACGTCTTTGAGCCCAACCGAAAGTCCTTCTCCATAGCCTCCCCGAACTCCTCCCACACCCGGGTTTTTGCTTCAGTGACCGCCGAAGCCTGCCGGTACCTGTCTGCTGCCTCAGGAGACCCCTAGGCCAGCCTAGCCCAAAAGGCCTCCTTCTTCATCTTGGGGGCTTCCTTCACCGCTGGTGTCCACCATCGGGTTCTTGGGTTACCGCCACGACAGGCACCTTCTGACCACAGCTCCGAGCAGCCGCCGCTGCAATGGAGGTTTTGAACATGACACACTCGGATTCCATGTCCCCAACCTCCCCCGGGATGCGCGAAAAAATTTTCCGGAGGTGGGAGTTGAAGACCTCACGGACAGGAGCATCCACCTGGCGTTCCCAGTTCACCCTCACTACACATTTGGGTTTACCAGGTCTGTCTGGCAGCCTCCTCGCCATCTGATCCAACTCACCACCAGGTGGTGATCAGTTGACAGCTCTGCTCCTCTCTTCAAGTTCAAGTTCAAGTTCAAGTTCAAGAGATTATTTGTCACATACATATACTGTACATACGGTCATACATATATGCAGTGAAATGTCATGACACCCGGTGATTACGCACAATAAGCTCTATATCTTCACCCGAGTGTCCAAGACATACGGCTGCAGATCTGATGACACGACCACAAAGTCGATCATCGATCTTTGACCTAAGGTGGCCTGGTACCACTGTCAGTATGTGCTATATTTTATCCTCATGTTGGTCAAAATGTACTATCCAGTACATTGAATTTGCAAATCAAAAGGATCCCACAGTGTCATGTTTTGTTGACGATTTATTTTGTGATTTGTAAGTCTGAAGCCAGTGTGGCAGTTTCGACACCGCACGCCACCCAAGTGCCATTTTCAAGGCCCTCCGGCACAGAGACACAGAAGACAGGGGGTTGTAAACAACAGTTTATTGTAGAGAGTGGGGCTAGGTGGAATTAGCCCAGGAGCAGATAGAACATGTTATGACACAGGCTCCTCTGCTGAGTGTGTGTGGGGATTGGGCTTTTAACCTGTTGCCAACCTGGCCAAATGGCTTTTGGATCCAGCACCCTTGGTTTTGGTTAAATAATAAGTTCAAAATGTTTCCACTCAGGCCTTACAATTACAATGTTGGCTCCCATTATTTATAGCTGTTCATATAGCGTAACCTAGCTGAACAATTTACTGTTGAAAAACTCACTACTCTGCTGCAACTTCTCACGAGGCTTATTTGCAAATGCAGGGGTTATATGGAAGGTTTCAACCACACACATTCCAACTCGTGAAACGGTTTATACCTGCATGTCTGATCATGTGCGCTCAGGTATGCGACAAATCTGACTTTCATTTTTTTTTTTTTCAGCTTTCAGTATTAAAAATCAAGACACTGACTTTCGGATAAGAGTAAGAAATGAATTCCCTCAAGCATGACGTATCTAACATTGGCATTCGGGCTCTAAACTGAGTTTGCAGTGGCAGTGTGGAAGAAGTACTCAGTCCCTGACACACCCTGACATACAATTACTTAAATGTGTTAAAATATTTAACATATAAGTGGTTCATATCCAGAGCCTTGATATAAGAAAGCTGATCATACAGAATAAAGTGCTGTTGTCTGTGCGCTGTTGCTATTGCCTATTTTATGCAGATGATCTTCATTACAATTTACAAAATAAATAGTATAGCTGGTGTTATCGTCATTTACAAACATATTCAAGTATAAGTATAAACGGATTAATCTAGATTAAAAATAACAGCTGAAATAATTCAACTGTGTTAGAAATGTAGTTGATTATAATGTAACGATATTTGCTTTGAAATGTAATCAACTAAAAGTCAGAAGTCTCTGAAACCCTGTATTTTTTTAATGAGAACATATATTTAAAAAGTGTTTGCTGTTTATTTACAACTTTAATTACTATTTCATGCTACTTTCACGGGTGTGGAATGAGTGGAATAACTGTCATTAAAACTTTAAAAATAAAACTGCATTTTGCATAGGTCACCATCTATAAACATAATTTAAAAATATATATATACGATTTTTTAACTAAATATTTGAGTTGAGTCTCTTACATGTATTTGCTTGCCCTGTTCTCCACTGTTCTAAAAAGGTGCCAAACACTTGTAGCTACAATTTAAGGCACACAGAGACCAAAGGTTTATATACACCAAAGCTCATGTTCAAAAGGAACGAATCAACAGAACGTTTCTAAACTGCACATCACTTGTCTCCCGAGGCCAAGGATCAGCCTGCTCACATTCGTCAGTGACCTGGTCGTCTGAAAACTGCGATGTGGTGCATAAAGGCATTTGCTATTTTTATCTGTGTTCTGGGGACAATGCTTTTGGGAACACCAGTGGACATGGAGGGTCTCCCAGAGACCCCACCCAAGGTGAGATAGAGAGATTGAGAGAGTGAGCGAGAGAAAGAGAGAGAATAATTTATTTAAGCTTTTCCTCAGCATTTCATTTTGTCATTTTTATTTGACTTCATTTTTTGCTTATTTTTTATACTGTATGCTTTATTTAAAGCACTTTAAAATGCCCTTGTGTATGAAATGGGCGATATAAATAACTAGCCTTTCCTTAAATTGATGAAAATATGTAAAATGATAAACATTTAATTACATATATAATATATATATATATTGGGTTTTTTTCCAGATGTCCGTTCATCAGTCTCGTCACTCTTTGTGTGCTGGAGAACAGGAGTACATTCTGAAGAGGAAGCAAGTGGTATTGGAGTCACTCAGCAGACTGAACATCAACAGTACGGTGGTGAGGGAAGATGCAATTATAACATAATTTAAATTAACCCTTTTAATCCCTTTAATCTCCTCATTCCCAGTTTTGCCTTGTCACCTTGTTGACCTTTTAATTCTGTTTGCGCCCTGCCTTTGGTAAGCTGGATCGCACCTTCATTACAAAACTACAGACGATGCCCAAAACAGGAAAAAGTGGTTCTTTGGGCACTGGAGTGAGGAAGCCATGGGGACATTAATGAATACACAGACTCTGTGTCACCCTACATCGCCAAACAAAAGCCCTGGCTTAATAGTGATGTCCATGCTAAGCTCATAGAACGGTCCTCTGCTGATAGATCTGGGGACCTCGAGGCCCTGAGGAAATACAGATATGACCTATGACATACGGAAATCCATCGGAAATGTAAAGATATTGTTTATATGTTAATGTTAATGTTTATATTCCACTGCAAGCGGACACAGCACTATCGGACCAATATGATGTGTTGTACAGACAAAACAAACATCCTGACGCAGCTCTGGTGGTGGCTGGGATCTTTAACAGGGCTGTTACAGAAATTAAAGGTTGCTTTAATCTGCAGTCTGTCAGTCGGCGCTTTTGAATAAAGGGGCAGCAGACGTTGGTTTTTACTTGTACAAGGGTCGGATCAGACATGTGCTCTCAAGCAGCTCGCTGAGTCGAACAGTTTATTTTGGGGAGTCAGAATATATGATCAGTTTGACGTCACAGATTTTTACATGTTCAAGATAAGGCATACTCTGTGATGTGTCAAGAACAATAGGGTGTTGTTCCTGCTCTTGCAGCTGCAGCTGCCCATTGATGTAGAAGGTCGGTATTATGTCGCAGCGCCTTCAAACAGCGGAAAGGGGTGCACACGTACAACCAACCCCCAGGTGCAGGCACAAGACGCAGTCGCAGGCACAGACAGACAGACACCCAACCCAAGTCCACGCAAGGGGGAGGCCCGCCCCACCGTAGCTGACCAGACGCCCCACCCAGCATTAGGGCCAATTGCCCATACAAGTAGCAGCTGTGCCCAGTGGGACATCTCGATGTTAACCCCCCCGCCAATGCCAGCAGGTCCCCAGATATACAGGCCCTCCACCACCCCCAGCACCCGGGCAGCCCGCCGCAGAGAAGCCGCGCAGCAGAAGCAAAAGGCCAACAGCCGCTCCCCACACCCCAACCCACACCCATAACGCAGCACATCCTAAACCACCAGGCGCAAGCCATCAGACTCCAGCCCAGCCGGCAGGGGAGGACCAACCGACCGCCCCCCGGCCAACCACTCCCCCACACCGACCCGCCAGCAACCGGCCACCCCGGAAAACCCCAGTGTTCAATGTGTGCTGTTGGTAATTGCAGTTAAAATTGCGGGGTTGGAGGGGAGAGTCCTTCAGGCAAGTCAAACCTGAATCACTCGCACTCCTCCTGCCCCGCAGACCCTGGTCTGGTGGAGTGTTGTTCGGAGTAGGATTAGTGTGCGGGTGTATGTGTTCTAAGCTAATATAAGTGGGTATAAAATTTCGGGATGGACGAGAAGCACGCTTGGGCAGGAGCATGACAGGCAAGATGGCAGCTGCCCGCCGCATCCCCACCCACATAGCTTGTGTCTGTTCTGCCTAATTTCTATCAACAAATAACGTGTGCCACCAGGGGAGATAGAACTTTAGACCAACTACAAGACCAGCCCCTCCTCAGTCACGAGTGTGGACAACTCCCTAGCCAACGAACTGAACTCCTTTTATGCGTGGTTTGAGGTTGGCCACAACACCGCCAGCTCGCTGGCCAGTTGGAGTTAGACCAAAGCGGATGAGCATGCACTCTCAGTGTCTGAGCTTGATGTCAGGAGGGCTCTGATGCGTGCGAACACCAGGAAAGCTGCGAGCCCAGATGGCATATCTGGGCGAGTACTGAAGACCTGTGCTAACCAGCTAGCCCCATTGCTCACTTGGATATTCAACACCTCCCTGGCCGAGTCGGTGGTCCCGTCCTGCTTCAAGAGGTCCACCATCACCCCCATGCCAAAGAACACTTCTCTAGCCTGGTTCAATGACTACCATCAGTGATCAGGAAGTGCTTCGAGAGGGTCAGCACTCTCACCCTGAACACAGGATCCCCCCAGGACTATGTCCTCAGCCCCCTACTGTACTCCCTGTACACACATGACTGTGTGGCTAGGTTCAGCTCCAACACCATCATCAAGTTTGCTTACGACACCATTGTGGTGGGCCTGATCACCGATGACGAGAAGAAAGAAGAAAGAAGAAAGAAGAAGAAACAGTCTTTAATTGTCACACGACACTCCACAACACATGCTTGCACACACACACACATGCACATGCTTGATGGTGGCCGGTGAAATGGCTCCTCTGCTTTTGACCCATCCTGGCTTGTCCTTCCTCCGGGGGCACAGCCAGGAGCAGTGGGCAGCATACGTGGACGCGCCCGGGGACCAGGTGATAAGTGTCCATCGCTGGTCAGACGATGATGGGTGCATGTTTTTGGTGGGGGTCCTTACTGACGTGAGGTGGAGGAAACCCCATGTGAACACGGGGAGAACATGCAAACTCCACACAGAAAGGCTCCTATTTGGGAGATAACCCGCCGGAGCACGGTGCCAACAGCGCCCCAGGCGGGAATCGAACCCAGGACCTTCTTGCTGTGAGGCAGCAGTGCAATGCACTGCGCCACCGTGCCACAGAAGGCCTCAGGTGAGGAGTTGACTGACCTGTCACTCTGGTGCCAACCTCCTCCTGAACATCAGCAAAACTAAGGAGCTGATTGTGGATTTTAGGAGGGGATTACAACCAATGGGGCTTCTGTCGACAGGGTGAGCAGCTTCAAGTACCTGGCAATCCATATCAAATCAATTTACATAGGAAGTTAAGAGTTTATAAAGTTCAAGAGGAACTAAGAGTTTCTAAAGTTCAAGAGGAACTTAATGCCAGCATAACTATTGTGGATACTGCTCTTCATCCTGTGTCGTCGCACCAAGTTTTTTTTAAGCCAGAATCAGACAGAAACGTCGTCCAGAGATCCAGACTCCTTACTGGCCCGGGGTCTGGACCTTGTTTAACCACGACAAATTCACTGTGGGCCCTCACTGAGACACACACATACTGTAGGCCCTACTGCCTTATTGTACAGTATGTTGCATACTGTACTACATTCTGTACTGTTACTGTATTGCTGTGCCGTACTGTTGTACACACATGGCTGGGCACATGGCTGAACCCGCTGGTGCCGAATGAAGCCATTTGTCCAGCTGAATCCTTCTCCGTGTTCCACACCGAAAGGTTGGAGGAGTCAGGGAAATCCAAGGGTGGAGCTGTCTGCCTCATGATCAGCCACTGGTGTAACCCCAACAACACCAAGACTCTCTACCACTCCTTCTGGCCGAACCTGGAACAGCTGACCATCTCATACCGTCCATTTTACTCCCCTGGGTATTCAGCATGGTCATCATCACAGCCGTTATATTCCACCGCAAGTGGACACTGACCCACCACTATCGCACCTATATGATGTGTTGTGCGGAATTCAGAACAAACATCCAGACGCGGCTGTGGTGGTGGCCAGGGACTTTAACAGGGCGAACCTTAAAAATTTCTGCCTTATTTCCATCAACATATCACGTGTGCCACCAGGGGAGGTAGAACTTTCGATCACTGTTACACACCGTACAAGAACGGATACAAAATCGCCTTGCTCCCTGCTTTCAGGAAATCGGATCATTCTGCTATATCGTTGCTTTCTGTTTACAAGCCTTGCATTACGCGTGGAACGGTAGTGACGAGGGACGTAAAGCGGTGGTCGGACCAATCAGAGGCCGCTGACGTAGACTGGGACATGTTACAATCAAGTTCCAGTGACATCAGCGAGTTTATGGAAGTAGCTACGAGCTTCATAGACACCGGAGATATGGACAATTACAAAGCGGTGTCGTACAATGTGCGGAAGGCGGTGAAGGACGCTAAACTGATGTACAGGGACAGAGTGGAGCGACAGATGGCGCAACGGGACACCAGATGCTTGTGACAGGGGCTGCGGACCGTTACTAACTACAAGACCAGACCCCCCTCAGTCGCGAGTGTGGACAACTCCCTAGCCAACGAACTGAACTCATTTTATGCACGGTTTGAGTCTGGCAACAACATGGCTTGCTCACCAGAAAATTGGAATTACACCGCTGGGGATGAGTGCACACTCTCAGTGTCTGAGAATGACGTCAGGAGGGCCCAGTCTGTGGTCCCGTCCTGCTTCAAGAGGTCCACCGTCATTCCTGTCCCAAAGATTGCCTCTTCAGCCTGCCTGAATGACTACTGTCATTCCTTGGCCCTCGCCTTGGTGGTCATGAGGTGCTTTGAGAGGCTGATTAAGGATTACAACTGCGCCTCCTTCCCTCGCACCAGTGTCCCGCTGCAGTTTGCGTACCAGCCGAACAGATCCACGGATGAAGCAGCCTCCCAGGTACTGCACACAGCGATCACGCACTTTGATGGTCGGAAGGGGGCCTACGTGAGATTGCAGTTCATCGACTATAGTTCAGCTTTCAATACCATTGTCCCCACCAGACTGGCTGTCAAACTGTGGGAGCTAGGACTGAGCACTTCGCTCTATGCCTGCATGCTGGACTTCCTCTCAGCCTGGCCCCAGGTGGTTAGGGAGGGGAGGCACATGTCCAGCTTCCTCACCCTGAACACAGGATCCTCCCAGGGCTGCAACCTCAGCCCCCTACTGTACTCCCTGTACACACATGACTGTGTGGCCAGATCCAGCTCCAATACCATCGCCAAGTTTGCTGACGACATCGTCATGGTGGGCCTGATCAACGAGGATGATGAGAAGGTCTACCATAAGGAGTTGGCTGACCTGTCACTCTGGTGCCAGGACAACAGCCTCCTCCTGAACATCAGCAAAACTAAGGAGCTGATTGTGGCCTTCAGGAGGGGATTACAACCAATATGGCTTCTGTCGACAGGGTGAGCAACTTCAAGTACCTGGGAATCCACATCACAGAGGATTCAACATGGACACATGGCCACTACACACACACACACACCCTCTGGTGAGAAAGGCGAGGCAGAGTCTTTATCGCCTCATGGCAGCTGAGGAAATTAATGGTCTCGGTGAGGATCCTTAAGTCCTTCCACTCTGGAGCAGTGGAGAGCATCCTGATAGGCAACATCACTGCCTGGTTTGGGAACTGTACTGCTCAGGAGAGGCGGGCCTTGCAGAGGATGGTGCGTAGAGCCCAACGGACCACTGAAACTACCCTCCCCTCCCTGCAGGACCTATACACCAGGAGGTGTAGTAGCAGAGCCCACAGAATCATGAAGGATCCTCATCACCCCAACAATGGACTGATCCAGCTGCTGTGGTCGGGTAAGTGCCTCCGCAGCCACGCAGTGAGGACAAAGAGACTGAGACAAAGTTTCATGCTGCAAGCCATAAGGACTGTCAACGCTGAACTCATCAGGGGTCCTCACTGAGTTACTCACATAGGCCCCACTGCCTTACTGTACTGAATGTAGCATACTGTACTTCAAGTTACTGTATCACTGTTCTGAGTTACAGCATACTGCGCTGTATTGCTGCTCTGTTCAGTGTTACTGTACTGCTGTGTCATACTGTTGTATACTGTACTGTATATCTCCATACACACTTTATTCACATGCAATTTACACATATCACATGCACATATCTGTATATACAAATAGCCTATCCCATATACATAACTCTATTCCCTTTACTTCTATTTTGTACCCCACTCTGTATTACCTTTTTGAGTCTTATTTTATTTTTATTTTATTATATTTATATTATTCTATTCACTAACTGCATTACGTTTGAGGAATCAGTTAGTTCCAGTTAGTTAGATAGGCAGAAATTAGGTTAGCTATTATGTTCGGTTTAGAAATTATTGTGCATAATCTCCAGGTGCGTTGCAAAGACATTTCACTGCATATATGTATGAACGTATGTATATGTATGTGACAAATAAACCACTTGAATCTTGAATATTGTATAACTGTACTGTATATCTCCACACACACTACCTCTCTTTATTCACATGCCACTTTACTGCAAATATCTGTATATCATGTACATACGTATTAGTCTATTCCTCTTATTTCTATTTTTATTCCCATTCAGTATATTACTTTTTTACTCTTATTTTATTCTATTTACTAACTGAACTATGTTTTAAGAATCAGTTAGTTCAGTTAGTTTATTCTGTTAATTTAGTTCATTAGTTAGCAATTTTGTCAGTTAGTACTAAATGTGCATAATCTCTGGGTGCGTTGCAATAACATTTCACTGCATATATGTATGCTCGGATGTATAATTATGTGATAAATAAACATCTTTAATCCTGAAAAAGTGTCCACAGGGACAAGTTGGAGTCTAACTACCACAGCTACGCCGTCAGACACATTAGTGGTACGGTAGCGCAGTGCATTGAACAGCAAGAAGGTCCTGGGTTTGATTCCCACCTGGGGCGCTGTTGGCACTGTGCTCTGTGCGGGTTATCTCCCAAATTAGGAGCCTTTCTTTGTGGAGTTTGCATGTTCTCCCTGTGCTCACATGGGGTTTCCTCCACCTAACGTCAGTAAGGACCCCCACCAAAAACATGCACACATCATCGTCTGACTTGCGATCGTCACCAGGTCCCCAGGCGCGTCCACGAATGCTGCCCACTGCTCCTCGCTGCGCCCCCGGAGAAAGGACACCTTTGACTCCAATCGATTTGCATACCCCCCCAACAGATCTACGGATGGCTCCATCGCCCTGAAAACGCACACCATCCTATCGCACCTGGATAAGGGAAACACATATGCGAGGATGCTGTTTGTAGATTACAACTCTGCGTTCAACACTATTGTGCTTATTCCCAAGATCAGTATGCTGGGTCTTAACATCTCCCTTTGCAACTGGATCCTGGACTTCCTGAAGGGCAGACCCCAGGTGGTGGGAATGGGTAACCTCACCTCCTCTTCACTGACCCTGAGCCCCGGAGCCCCTCGGGGCTGTGTAATCAGTCCCCTCCTGTAGGCCCAGTTCACGCATGACTGTGTGGCCACATGCAGCTCCAATGTCATCCTCAAGTTTGCAGACAACACCACCATCCTAGGTCTCATCTCCAACAACGATGAGACCGCCTATAGAGAGGAGATCAGCGAACAACAACCCCTCTCTCAAGTCTCTGCAACACCAAAGAGATGATAGTGGACTTCAGGAAGCAGCAGGTGTGGGGTCATGCTCACATTCATATCGATGGAGCTGAAGTCGAGAGAGTCTCCCGCCTCAAGTTCCTTCTATGTGCATCAGAGATGACCTCACCTGGTCCAGGCAAGCAGACTCGGCGGTAAAAGCTGCCCAAAAGCGCTTATACTTCCTGAGGAGACTCAAGAAGTTTGTCATGTCTACCAAAACTCTTACCAACTGCTATAGTTGCACCATTGAGAGCATCCTCTCTGAGCTGTATTCCTGCATGGTACGGCAGCTGCTCCACTGCTAATCGCAAGGCCATCCAGAGGGTGGTGAAGACTGCAGAGCACATCATCAGCTGCCAGCTCCCCTCCGTGCAAGGCATCTATCACACATGATTCCTTAGGAAAGCACAGAAAATCATAAAGGACTACAGCCACTGAGGCTATGGACTGTTCATGTTGCTGAAGTCTGGTCGACTGGAACGTTCGTGCACGGACTACCAGACTCAAAAACAGCTTTTATCCCCATGCCGTCAGGCTCCTTAACCAGCAATACTAAGCTACTGATCAAATTGATGACACATAAACAATTCTACATATGCAAATTGTCCGTAGAGAAATGCACCAATCATCACCATGATGAATTTCTTGTATATAAAAATGTGCATTGGCAGAATAACTAATTCTGATTCTGGTTCTGATTTCCTGTTTTATTCTATATCATTTTGAATAACATATACCCTCTCTCTCTCCAGGACTCAGTCCCCCATGTGGCCCTGTTGGGATCAGGAGGGGGTCAGAGAGCTGCAGTGTCTCTGCTTGGTTCTCTCCACCAGATGGAACAAGATGGCCTGCTGGACACTCTGCTCTACCTGGGCGGGGTATCTGGGTCCACATGGTATGGAACATACATCAAGTTTACATCAATGTACACATATACTGTAAAAAAAAAAATAGAGGCATGCCGTACAGAAAGACAATTATAATATATATAGATAGATAACAAGGCAACAATAATCACAATAACAATAACAATAACAATAATAAGATCATAATAAAAATGTTGTCAACATTAAAATCTTCTAAAAATAGAAGAAAACGGTACTCGACAAAAAACAATAAATTCACATCAAATAAACATTTTAGATTGCATTCATATATCACACTATATCATTTATATGAAACAAACAGGCCACTTCCAGTCACATGATGTCTCATTGAAATATTTAAAAGGTTATCAATGTTATTAACAGCGTTTATCCAATGCAATCATTCAAGAAGTATTATTAATATTTATACTTAAAAGGTTTTGGAATTTCTTTCTTTTGGAATTCAAATTCTTTGTATTTTGGAATTATTTGGCTCCCAAATGTGTGTGTGTGTGTGTGTGTGTGTGTGTGTGTGTGTGTGTGTGTGTGTGTGTGAGCGCGTGCGTGTGTGTGTGTGTGTGTGTGTGTGTGTGTGTGTGTGTGTGTGTGTGTGTGTGTGTGTGTGTGTGTGTTTCTCTCTGTCTGTTTGAATATCAGGTCCATGGCATCCCTGTACAGCGACCCCATGTGGAGCATCAACATGGACTCGGTGCTCTCCAAGCTGTCGGGTCCCGGGCCAAGGCTAGAAGAGGCCCTGGCCTGGCTGGGGCAGAGAGCAGAGGAGGAGAACTTCTCCCTCACCGACGTCTGGGGACTCTTCACCTCAGCCGCCATCATGAACCAGGTACAAATACCACCATTTTTGGGACACGTTGGTTCAGATTTGAGGGTTAGTCGATAGGGTCGTGGGTTATGGGCTGATTGGGGGCATAGGGTCTGAGTCAAGGGAAATGTGGATCCTTTTTATACAACCACTGTTCAATTCATATAGGAAACAATGTGCTATGTATTGTTGGACAATTAAAACCAGCCGAGGCTTTCCAGAACTAACATAATGCATTTGATTCACGAAGATGGACTTGCGGCATCTGTCAGATGAGGCCAGAAGAAATGTCACAAACCCATATCCCATCTACAGCGCCCTAGAGAAAGAGTGCTACACAAATGGGCCCCTAGAGGGTGCGAACACACACACAGGCACAGACACAAGATGAAGCAAAATAATATTTTGACAGACAAGTCCAGGTATTCACGTATCGTCTTTCTCAGGTCAGTGGTTTGAGGTGAGCCCTCACGAGGCTGGCTTCACAGAGTTGGATCTCTTTGTCGAAACTTCTCTCTTGGGCAGCAGGTTCCAGGGAGGAGAGCTCAAGGAGCGCAAGCCAGAGATGGATATGGTAAAACTACAAGGTGTGTGCGTGTGTGTTGCTTAGAGGGAAGGGAGGTACATTATCATTGAATATGACAAAAAGGTTTATGTTTGACCAAAAAGAATGGAAGTTCTCCATTGACATGAGTTGAAGCGTAGTCACAGTCAGCTCTTCATTCACCTTTCTCATAGTGTGTACGTGTGTGTGTGTGTGTATGTGTGTGTGTGTGTGTGTGTGTGTGTGTGTGTGTGTGTGTGTGTGTGTGTGTGTGTGTGTGTGTGTGTGTGTGTGTGTTGTTTCATCACCCAGGGCTCCTGGGTTGTGCTGTGGCTCACGAGGAGACCCTCAAGGACCTGCTGCCTCCCTGGCTAAATGGTATTCCCTTAAACACTCAGATGAATCTCGCCAGATCGGAGGCATCTGTTAACTCTACGGTCTAACTCCTTATTCTGATTGTAAACCTCTCCCCAATCCAGTGCCTGGACAAGTAGAAGCCGCCATGGGCCAGTACCTACGTGTTTACCACACACTGGACAGGCTGGTAGCCCTGATCAGAGGTGACTTGGAGGACCCCACAGCATTATCTCAGCTGGACAACCTGCAGAACATGCTGGAAGGTAGGGTGATCCTTCATGCTTTAGTTATAATTTACACCTTGGTATATAATAAACCAGTAGTAGCAGTAGTTGTAAGTTAAAGTACCAAGTACTTCTATTGTACTTAGTTAATACTTAGAAATAAGTCATTGTTTTTCTACACTGGCTACACTGAAAAATATTCAAATTCCACTAAAATAAATAATAGAAATTATCTTTTGTGTTACAAGATCAAAATCAAAAGGCTGTACTAATGCATCGGTTCTGTGTTCATCAGAACAAGTTTCAGTCAAACTTATTTGAACCTTTCATGACTACATGTTGAAAGGTTCCACTCTTTTTTGAGGTTTGGTTCTTGACGAGTCACTCAGTAAAGCGAGTCGTTTCATTTTCCTACTCTTGGTTCATTTCATTCAGTCGGTGTAATGCACGCCGAGCGAGGGAGGACTTACGCTGAACGAGTCAGAAGAGTTGGTTCGGCTCTGAGTTGTGAATGGAATTCTCACAAGAATCATTCAATTCTGTCAAAATTATTTATTTGAGTGGAATGCAAAGAGTAAATCATTCACAGTCAATATGAACTGCGTCTGTCATGATTGGCCTTTTCTTTTGCCTTGGAATCCTCAGTCATTTTTTTCAGCTTGTGAATTGAAGATTCTCTCGCTCGCCCACTCTTATGCAGGATTGGCTCCCGACTTGTGAATTTTTTTTTTCGTGATGCACAAATCGTTCGTGGGTCTAGCATCACTTTTAGGAGGCCTTAATAATAAGCACAGTTCTACATGTTCTGACCTTTTTGATGGGTAACAGTATAGTGGTGTGTGCCATGACATTATTTCATTGTAAAAAGTGTGCCTTGGGGGAAAAAAAGATTGGGAAACACTGAACTAAGTAATAGCTAATTAATAGCGGATAGATGTTAATGTCACATATTTACAAGTCTCAAAAAATCCTGATTGCATTTCCAAGACAAGCTAAACTACAGCAGGTCAGTGCTGCAGGAGTCAAAGAGTGTGGAGGAGAGTGAAGCTCTGTTCCAGCTGTGGACTCTGGGGCTGCTGAGCTCTGTTGAGGGGTGGAGCCAGACTCTGGAGGAAGGACCGTTCAAAAGACATGGTCAGTATGACAATCAATTGTAATGTTACTTTATTCCATCTTTTTTTCTATTCCTGTTGGTCATTTTTTCAAACTTCCTATGGTAGAAAAACTCACTATTGTTGTTCCAGTTTCTTGGCTGACCAAAAAGGTTCTTCCGATGGTTGTGAAATGGGAATGGGGAACCACCAGCAATTTTCTATTCCAATACAAAGGTGAGACACACTGTTTGGCTGACTCGAGGTTCACGTCTGAAAGTACAGTCTGCGGCTACACCGTTTTAATTTAAAAGAAAAAGTACACACGGCCACCATCTATCTATATAATGTATATCAAATATTGAAAGGGAGAGATGTTTGAAATGTTTGGAGCGCCCACAACAGCCAGTCGATTTTGAGCCGACACACCCACAAAAGTCAGGGATACAGACACCTGGCGAAGAAATGAGAGTAACTTTTCTTCATGCTGCAGCCCTGTCACCAGTGGTGTGAGCATACCTTCAGATAACCTTTGTATACAACCCCCTCAGAATATTGTGGAGGTATGTTCTGACGCAGGGCCATGGTATCAGGAAGAGGAGGCAGGCGGAAGCGAAACAACACCGGTTGCCGTGTATTTTATTCTCAGTCTTTTAAACAAACGGTGGCTCGTGAGCCAAAATGTCAAATCATGGGCTCGCAGCCAATATGCAAATAGTCTGTGTGCTTCAGCGCTTTAGTATGCTCCCGCTGTGTCTATTCCGGCTACTTGAGTATCGGGATTACTTGCCCGGTCCAACATGTCCCACAAGCACGCCAATCGTCACTGCAGGGACAACAAAACATTTATTATTTCCTGCGTTTGGGATTGGACGAATCAGCGGAGTCCCTCCGTTGATTCGCCGGATCCGCAGCAGCTGAGCGGCTCCAGGATGGGAGCCTGCACCGCCTGTCTGCAGCGGTGGCTTGACTACGCCCCCTTGGTCCGCCACAAACATATATCTATCTATTCAATAAGAACATATTTTACTATCATTTCCCTTGTTGCCGGGCAGATTCAGCAGTCCCACCATGTCTCCATTCGAAGGAAAGCTTCCACCTGATCGACGCTGGTCTGTTGATAAATGTCGCTTACCCTCCTTTCCTGGGAGAAAAGAGGGACATGGACCTCCTCATCGTACTGGAATACAGTGCTGGGAATATGTTTGAGGTATATAGTGTGCTGGTGAAAATCAGAAGATATATAATTTTTTATATATTGTATTTTGACATTTTTGACTTTGAATTATATATTACATACAATTACTACATCAACTGGCTAAACAAAAAAAGAGCAAAAATGTAGTCCTCCAACTTAGGCCTGCAGACGGCAATGTCCATCCACTGACTCTTCAGACCGACCGTTGACACGAACAGCAAGCATTTCATATTTTATCTTCATCTTTGAATTACTTTTGTGCCTAAGAAAAACCCTCCAAAAAATTGGAAGTATTTAGGAAGAGGGGCAAGCGCCTCATAAATGTGTTGGCCTTGTTTTTAATCCGTTCACCTCGCCTGACATTGAGACAAGCATGCACCTGACCCCAAACTGCAGCGAATTAAAACCCTCCAAGTTGGCAATTGGTGTTTGTTGCAAAACACTACACCCCCCCGCCCCCAGACGCTGACTCTTGCCAGGGACTACGCTGCCAGGCTGAGGAAGCCTTTCCCCAACATAGACGACAAGATCCTGGAGGAGAGAGACTGGCCAAAGGACTTCTATGTGTTCCAGGGAGAGCAGAGTCAACCCACCATCATCTACATGCCCCTGTTCAACAGGAACAACTCCAAAGGTCCCTTCACCTCTCTATCCATCTTCTATTGTGAAATCCAAAGGTCTTTCAGGTGCAACAATGCTTTTCATTTCCCTTCAGATGCAGCGGAGATCCAGGCCAAGATGGAGGAGTACACCACCTTCCAGCCGCCTTTTAGCCAGGAGAAGATCGCGTTTCTGCTGGAGACGGCGAAAGCCAACATGAAGAATAATAAAGACACGATCCTGAGAGAGATCGGCAAGGCTGTGGAACGCAGACAGAACAAGAGGTAAAGGCTAATATGACATAGACTGACAGCCACAACATTGAAACCACTGACAGGCTAAGTGAAAGACACAGGCTAATGCTGCTCTGATAGAAAGGTGTCAGAACACACAGTGCATCACAACTTGCTGCATATGGGGCTGCGTAGCGGCAAACTAGTCAGGGTGCCCATGCTGACCCCTGTCCAGCACCAAAAGCGCCTCCACCCCGATCCCATCGAGCATCTGTGTGGGATGTGCTGGAACAATCCGAATCAACCAGAATGACAGCCCAGTCCATGGGTGACCCACCTCACAACTTACAGGACTTAAAGTACCTGCTGCTAACGTCTTGGTGCCAGATACCACAGGACACCTTCAGAGGTCTTGTGGAGTCCTTGCCCTGACGGTCAGAGCTGTTTTGGTGGCACAAAGGGGGGCTACATAATATTAGTGGTTATTAGTGGTTTGTTTAATATTGTGGCTGATCTGTTCAACTTCAAGTTCAAGAGATTATTTGTCACATACATAGACCTACGGTCATACATATATGCAGTGAAATGTCATGACACCCGGTGATTACGCACAATAAGCTCTATAATGTCTAAAAATACTAAATGACCTGGGGGCCACTGGTCAGATTGAGCTCTCCTCTTGCAAAGTAACTAAGTAATTGCACACTGTCCCAAAAACCACATTGTTTCTAAATGCATCACTTGTACATGCTGATATTTTAAGTGTTTCCATTCTTGACTATTTCTCTTACAGTACTTTGGCTGTGGCTACAGAACAGGTGATTCTGACCGATGAACCCCGTCATGGCTCACCCAACTTCTAAGTCCAGGAACTGTAAGAGTTGCCTGGGGCTTTTCATGACCATCTGCTGATCCAATAAATCTGTCCATTACATAAAAAAGTACATGCAGATGAAAGTAAGGACCAGTTATAATGAAGCTTTGTCATAGGAGTGTTTATGTAGCTTAGAAAATGCTACGGCAGTTTGTTCAAATACAGATGTCAAAATAATGATGGTGGTGGTGGTCGGGCAGGATGTGATTTTTAATTTGTGTTCTTGAATAAAACATTAAAAAAAAAAAAGTACCTGTACCTTTATTGGTTATGTTTCAAAATGTCAGAGCAAAATCTTTGAAAGGTCTGGACACTATGTTGTTATAGTATGGTGGGGACAACTTCATGAGGTATATCCCATATTCGGCGATGCTAATGCCCCCGTACAAAACATTCAAGTGTGGTTTCAGGACGCAGTCAGCTGCCATCATTGAACCTTTATGGGAAGTTCTGGAACGAAGCCGAAAGTTTCCACCTCCTCCATCTGTTGTGTCGTGCTGAAACTACTTTTAAGTAGTACATGAAATGCCAAAGTAGTCATGTGAGACACCACCTCTGTGGATGATTTGGCAGTTTGCAAAAACGATTCGATATGTTTGAGTCAGAAATTTGCACGTTCTTTTGCGCAATTGCTTTATACCGCCATCAACTGGACGAAGGGAAAACGACACACATGCACAGACTATCACACTAAAGAACAACAGGACTGCGTCTTGTACAGCGCTGTTCCAGTCTTGCGACCTCTGAAAGTGCTTTACAATACACGCCTCACATTCACCCATTCACACGTCGATGGCAGCGACAACCGCGCAAGGTGCACAGCAGCGCATGGAGAACACAGTGTCTTGCTCAAGGACACTTCAACGTGCTGCCAGGAGGAACAGAGGATTGAACCAGGAACCCTCTGCCCCGAAATTGCGCTTATGTTTTCTACGAACCTTCTACAAACATTAAGAAAGTGTAGTGCTATGACGACAATCTCTAGGAAGCTCTCGGAATAATCTGTGATTATTTTGCTATAAACAAAGCGGGTGAAAATATTCCGTGTTTTTTACTTCATCCTGTAGCGTTATGTCTACGTTAATATTTAATAATTAAGAACTATCGTTGGGGCACCACTCTCTTTTGTTTAGTTGAGAAAAACGAACATAATTAACGTCAGTAAAATAAGCTTTGAAGGCATACTTAATCAATCAAAGTGTGACCTTAAGCCATTACTTCGAGTGTTTATCCATAGCTAAAATACTTGGCAATGAAAGATAAAATAAAGAAAAAAAAATAGATGAAAATAACATGAAATCAATAAAAACAAATAAAGAAACAATCAACTGGAAAATAAACTAGTCACTGATTTGGCAGTGGTGGGAAGCGTGTGTTCGTGAGGTAAGAAAGGCCAAAATGTAATTGCTATGTTCGCAACTAGAGATTTGAACTTAATCTACAACACCAACTGTCACCATAGACGCAGCGGTGGAATCCTTCCGACGGCGTTTCGTTTACGCGGAATACTCACAACTCCCATCACTATCAATTCAAGGACTCGCAAAACAATATATATATATTAACTTTTGACAGCGTTATCAAGAAAAATATAATCAGATAATAAAACAAACATCCCGACACGCTTACACACTATAACATGATATTTGGGGTAAATCCACACACACATTCATTATTGACTACGTGATGTAACAAATTCGTACCTGTATCAATAATAACAGAAAGCGTATGAACACACAACTCTGAATTTGAGTACAACGAGCTAACACAAATGAACCGGGGTGGCGAAAGGGCTTCTTATCCCGCCACTTGATGGCGGTGAAGGTCCACGGTAAAAATACATTTAAACTGCAACTAAAAACAACTCCTTCTGATATCGTATAGGCTTCGGACTTTCATCAATTTGAGTAAATGAATTGCGTCTTACGGTTATATTGACTACTCTGTGATATAATTAATAACTCTACCAATATGAGTTATTAATTTCATCACCCAGTTATCAATATAAGCGTGATACGCAATATGTTTTACTCATACTGATATAATAAAGCATGTGTGGAAGCATTCTAAAGGAATGTTTTCCTCAAAGATTTATGACTTTGCTCAGTGAGAGCTGAGATAAGGTTGACAGGGAGAGAAAGGGGATGAGACAGAGGGAGAGAAAGAAAAGCTTTGTTGTGTGTGTGTGTGTGTGTGTGTGTGTGTGTGTGTGTGTGTGTGTGTGTGTGTGTGTGTGTGTGTGTGTGTGTGTGTGTGTGTGTGTGTGTGTGTGTGTGTGTGTGTGTGTGTTTGGGTAAAGGAGAAAAGTCTACACCGAGAGAAGTGAGAAATTTCCTTTGCCTTAATTAAACCTCACATCTCTTGGGGAAATGATGTGTATTGGATACCCATGCACAGATTCAAAGCGTCGTCCTTGATCCTGGTGTTGACCTCATATGAACAGAAAAAGTTTTGGAGAGTTTAACAACCGAAAAACTCCTTGCAGCTCACTGAATGGTTCCCTATCTTGTGGGGTGTTGTGTGCCCCATGGTAATAAATAAAGTTTCATCTGGTGCCCTCAGTTCAGTTCAAAGTGCAGTTATACACACATTTTACACACATAACATGCAGGTCAAAGATAAACAGTGTGCAGTTTATCAGTTTTATCAGTTCATTTTCAAAGCTCACTACAAACTCAAAGTATAAACAGGCGGAAAAAAAAATCACAATTTCACTCGATTTTTTTTGTCTGCTGGAAGATTTATGAAATCAAAACGATATGCTTCATATTAGAATTTTATATCTACATCAATGGACAATGAGCTGCTTGATTTGCCTCAAACGAGGAGAAAACGTCTAGTTGCAAGCCCAGTAAATATCAAGTTTATATTCATTAGAGTACAGATGGAATACTCAGAAGAATATGGGTTTATTGGTAGTTCAGGATCCAAAACTCCTTCATTAAATGACAGAAGCCAGAACCCTGAGATGAAAGTGATCAAACTACAAGGTTTGTGTGCATATGTATGGCACACGTGCCTCCATGAATAGGATTTACAACAGATTTTCTGTGTGTGTGTGTGTGTGTGTGTGTGTGTGTGTGTGTGTGTGTGTGTGTGTGTGTGTGTGTGTGTGTGTGTGTGTGTGTGTGTGTGTGTGTGTTCAGGGTGCTGGGCATTTTCAATCGTTGACTTATCAGTTACAAGTTAAGATTTTATTAATGGCATTTAATGGCCCACTGGTGTCCAGAGGCCCTCTGTCATATTTATTAGACAAAAATGTGTGTGTGTGTGTGTGTGTGTGTGTGTGTGTGTGTGTGTGTGTGTGTGTGTGCGCGTGCTTTTAGCAATGTACACAACCTTACATCAGATACATAATGTGCTGCAACATCTCTTGCGTCTGACGAAGAGCAAGGTGGATTACACCACCTTGTCTAGTCGGAACGACATGGAAAAAGGATTGCAAGGTACCTGCATCGCGGTTGCTGTGTGCATTTGTGAAACACATCATCTCATTGACAAAGATCAATGTAGGCTTGTCTGTATGATCCCGGATGCTAATGCTAATGCCAGTTGACAACTTTACCACTTCTGCTAATCGTTCCTGTTCATCTCTGGCCCCAGATGGTGGGCGGATGGAATCCAGATGAAGAGGATGGTTTGTTGGGAGCAGCAAATGAATAACCCTTAACTATAGCTGAGACAGGTATGGAAGTTTGGACAAAATCATATCTAGGGTTGGGGTTAAAAATTACAGCTTAGGGTTTAAAAAGTTAGGGGTAAAAATCTCAGATTGGTGCAAATTCTTATCAACCTACCTGACCTAATTCGTATCAACGTGAGGGTCCATGATATGAATAAGGTTGAGAATCACAACTATGGGATATTAGCACTTTGATTGACCTTCAAGTTGACCGTGTCACAAGGTTTACTGGATTTATTTCCGAAATTGTGATTTTGTTGCTGTCTGTAACTTACCTTTCGCTCCTTTCCTGGGAAGCAAGAGACACAATGGACCTCATCATAGTGCTGGAATATAGTGCCCAGATTTATTTTGAGGTGCAGTAAATGCTCTATGATAATCCAGCGTAAAAACCAAAGGGAACATGCTGAATCTAATTAATGACAGCATTTTATTTCTGCAGTTGGTTATTTTGAATTGAATATAATCTAAATTATATGAATGAAATAGCATGCATAATCAGTTTTTGAATATTGAATAGTCTAAATTGGGGGGCTTGCATAATCTGTTTTTGAATAGAGGGTGAATAGTTTTTAATCCGTTTTTAATAGAATTTGAATATAGAAAAGTATAAATTAAGGACCAACTGGCTGTGCTAACCAGCCGGAACCACAACATACAGATATATTCCTACATCACTGATCAGGTTGGATAGTTCCATGAAATGCAATCAGCTGCTTGCTGCTTTGTATGTGGTGAAAACAATGTGACTTCTCCACAAGGGGAGGGCAGATGTGTGTGCCGATGACGAGCTGGAAACTGGGTGATGGTTGTGACGGTTGGGTCCGTGTGTAGTCCCCTTCTTAAAACTAAGCTGCAATGTTTTGGCTTTTGATTATTCGGTATCTCCAGTAGGCTATAAATACATTCTCTTTGCATCCATGTGAAGCTATAACCACGGACAGACAGATGGAAAATCACCCATCCCCACACACACACACACACACACACACAGAGAGCCTTGTCAGGAGAACTTCTCATATACTTGTTCCATCTCGCCCTCTCTCTACAATAAACTCGTACGTTTCAACACTCTCACCCGTGTCTCAATGTCGGAGGGCCCAGAAGAAGCCACTTGGGTGGCGTGTGGCAGGGGAACCTATACCGATAGATGGCGGATAGACCTAAAAAAGAGAGACAGCTAAATGGATTGATAGAAACATAGATGGAGCGGTCTAACCCTGGGTTAACAGTCATTTCTTTCTCCCTCCGACCCCCCCGCGGACTCTATCCACATCCACACCTCCCACTTCCCAGACCCTGACTCTCGCCAGGGACTACGCTGACGAGCTGAGGAAGCCTTTCCTCGAGATAGACAACAAGATCCTGGATGTAAGAGAGTGGCCAAAAGAACTCTACCGTCTGTGTTCCAGGGAGAGCAGAGTCAGCACATGGTCGTTTACATGCCCGTGTTCAACGGGAACAACTCCAAAGGTCTAAGTTAAACACAAACACACACACACACACACACACACACACACACACACACACACACACACACACACACACACACACACACACACACACACACACACACACCGTTCACTGAGTGTAGATTCCATTGTCGGTTGTTCTTCTGCTCCAATTAGTAAGCAAAACCATCTATCCATAGGCAAAACAAACAAGCATTTATCTGCACACTTAAAGATTTAAGCGTAACTCACAATGCCAAGAGACTAAATGAGGGACCCTTAATAATGTGAAAGAAAAAAATACCTTTTAATCATTTCAATATTTGGATGTTGGGTCAATTCCTGGTGAGCACAAAGACTCTCAAACAGCATTTTTGCTATATATATATATATATATCGTCCATGAAAACAAATTATTTTAGACTCCAAGACCCTGCTTGATCATCCAGGGATCTAAATGACACAATGATTTACTATCTACAGCCTTACCCTGCCAACACTGGTTTATAGTCTAACCTCAATGCGAGTTTAAGAATATTCCATCCCCATTTGCATTTTGCATGATTCAGCCATTGACAACAACAACTTGATTTCAACTTGGTACAAACAAAAACACCACACTGGATTTCATTATTAGTCCAAATGGATTTATAAAATCTGCATATTAAAGTATTCAGGCAACCTGCCAGGAGTCCAAACAGTCTTTTTTTGAAGTTTGCATTGTGGATTAGTACGAAAAAAAAGAATAAGCATCGAGCGATTTTTCGAGCGATACTTTTGATATGGACAGGTCTTAATATTGCACCTCTATAAATCTCGCAGGATGGGAAGAAATCCATTTCGTATCCAGTTTGATCTATTTGAGTGTAAAGTTAATCAAATTAACAAACTCACTCATTCACACAATATTTGGGAAACAATTTTGAGAAAACGTTGGGTTTCCAGTGCAGTGTGTGGATTCAGAAATCCTAGCTTTGATTTTTCAGACACTGCAGAGATCCAGGCTAAACTGGTGGAGTAGAAGGTCTTTCCAGCCGCCTTATCGCCAGCGAAAGATCGAGGCTCTGCAGGAGATCGCTGAAGCCAACATGAGGAGGAACAAAGATACAATACTGAGGGAGATCAGCAAGGCTACAGAACGCAGGCAGAACAACGGGTAAGTGTGTGTGTGTGTGTGTGTGTGCGTGTGTGTGTGTGTGTGTGTGTGTGTGTGTGCTTGTGACAAGGATCAGCAAAGGCATTGGATTTGTATAGACACCATACGTAGAACCATACGTAGACTGGAAAGAAGTTCCTCGGAGCAGGACGGATCAAGGGCAGGGAAGTTATCCTATCTTCCAAGATATAAGACTGGATCTTGGCAGTCTCCCCCATCTCCCAACAGAAGGGAATTGATGTTTAATGCCGCTTTTTCGTCCTCGGGGTCTTCCTCTTAGGTCACCCTGAACTGAGGAGTCAGGAAGTTGATGATAAACGATCGGGGGGCCGGCGTGGTCGACCGCCGCCATGTTAAATGAGTGGCAACCCTGGCGGTGACTTTCACAAGGAAGAATGAGCGACTCCGCCCGGACAGCTGGACATTCGGTCAGAGGGGGAAGCTGGGGGCAGGAGGGGTTGTTGCCAATCTCAGCAACCACAATAAGGAATAGCTGAACAAAGATGGGCTACTACTGCAGACTCTTGACATTGTCACCTATTGGAGCAAAGTCTCGGATCAGTCTTTGTTCGTTGTGTTTATTTGCTCGTTTGTTCCTTCGCTCATGTATATAGTATTCTGATTGACTGCTGTTTGAATGTCTGCATCTTGCTTCCCAATGATGTCTTTCAAATCCCATTGGTAAGGTTGTTGATGGGAATATCTTTGACGGCAAAATAAAATCCTTTTATCCATTCAGGCTGTTTTGCTGACAAAGAAGGGTTCCTCTGTGGCAATGTGGAATATCCAACATCCACTTGGAAGCCCAAGAGCGACTCACCAGCCATCCTCACCAACCTGTCAGAAGCTTTTATCTGACGTGACCCACGCCTCGGGCATTGCAGGGGGTCCTGGATACCCCACACTGGAATATATTTACATAGGTTTTAGAATGATACATTGTGGTCAGTGGCTCACATTCGCCGTTTCTGGATGCGTGTCCATGTGTGTGTTTCTTTAGGAGGGAGAAGCTTCTGAAAGCGAATTGGTGCAATGCATGGATAAATAGGTTGGAATGAATCCAAAAATGGAACGGACTGTAATGTATGTTTGTGTTTGTGTCATTTTTATTTTTATTTTTTGACGTGTGTAAATGAAAAAGGTACTAGTTATATGTGTCTTATTCGCTCTATTATGCTTTCTAGCAAATCTACAGCATCGGATGTCGACAACTTCTCATGGCTTTCCGAGTGGCTGGGAACGACAGATTCACAGCTACATTCTCTTTTACATGATTATTATGAACATTTTATGAGCTCTTAATGTGCAATCCTCCCTCACAGTCCACCTTAATCGACATACAGTGGGGGGTGAAAAAGATGAATGTTAACACATTTAGTCTTTCCAATATAGATTCCCGTATGAATTTATTCTCGCTAAGAAACTTGAGGTATCTTTAATAAAAAAGAAAATGCATCAACATTGAGGTAAAACACAGGTATTACGTTTTTTGTACATTGTACCTTTATATTAAAGACTTAATATTTTAATGATGGTTCATATTTTACATCTAATTAAAAAAAATATATAATGTGTGTATACGTGACTCTTGAATACATATCATAATATCAATTATGATAAATATTATTAAATCAAATGTCTTTGCTGCAGTAAGATGAATAGAACGCTAGGCGTCACACTGAGCATTTGACAAAGTGCTTAAAGTAGGTCAAATCAACCGATGTTCTCTTTTCTTTCTTTTGGGCATTAGCTTCGAAAAACGACGAACTCACGTTCATTCACTCACGCGAATTCGAATCAAGGAATCTGTTTATTGAGTCAGAGTAAAGCCAAGTTGTCCGTTGCTCGAACGACCAGTATTGTGTGAGAGAGGTTTATATGGAAACGCAAAGTATCTCTGTTCTCCACCACCTTTCCATTCTGATTGTGTTTCCTTGTGTTTTCATCCCCAGTAACCTTCAGACAACCTCACCTGACGTAGCTTTGCTCTTCTGCTGTCATATACGGTTGTACTGAAAATCAAAATAACAAGAAATATATTCATGAATTCAACAAGAAATGGAAACGCTTTTTAATGTAAATATTTTTTTATGTATACATTCAACATATATATATATATATATACATTTAAACATAGACGTTTTGATCGGAATTTATTTAGTAATGTCACCCTATCAAAAAGTATTCGCAGGTTTTTTTTTTAATCGGAGAGACACATGCAATGGTATTAATGCAACGTTATTAATTATAACGATTCAAATGTTTTTATTTTTTTATGGAATAAAAAAATGACTTATCTATAATTAAATCATTATATTATATATTTATATACAACTATATTTGATATTATATATAATATTATATATACAAATGTATAATCTAACAAACATGTACAAAATATATATTTGTATTTTTATGGAATAACACTTATATTCCCCGAGTGTACAGGTAAGATAAGAAGGTTCTCCCATGCACGGACCAAACCGTCGAAAAGCCACGAACGTGTCGTGGAGCGAGAAGCGTGGTCGGAGGCGGACGTGTCAGAAAGAAGAAGAAAAAACAAAAACCCGAGTCGTTCGCCGCCGTCGCCGCTGTCGCCGCCGTCGCCGCCGCCGCTTTCGCCGCCGCCGCTGTTCGAGGAGGGGAGGAGAAGAAGGGAGGACATGTCTGCCCAAAGTTTGGCTGCGTCGTCTGCGAGCGGGACCTCAGCGCACAGCAGCTCGCCGACGGGCACACGCTTCACCCAAAGAGTGGATATGAATTAAATGAAGAATGCGTGTCGTTTGGGATATATCTCTGGTTTTCCATGCATACTTCATCTGCACGGCACCAGGTAAGAGGACAGGTGATTTGTTTTTTAGTGGCCGTAGAAATCCACGGATTGAGGATGTTTATGAACTGAATTCAGACTGCTTCCTATATCACTCTACTATTATTATTACTACAGCTATTATACAATTAAAGTTGTAACGATGAGATTCAAGATCAGTGTTTGAATAATAATAACATTATTATTATTATTATTATTATTATTATTCACCAAACTCTTGGAGAATATGTAACATGAGGTCTGAACTGTTGACAGTAAGCCTGTGTTACAGACGTACGTAATTCTGAGGCAGGAGAATATTAAGTATTATTATTGCTTGGGATTAAGGCTGTGAGTAGGTTTAACCCCCCCCCCCCTTCACTTCTCTCTCTCTCACACACACACACACACACACACACACACACGCACACACACACACACACATACAGGTAATAGGCTGTGTACATAGTCATCTAGACTACTATGCTATGAAAAATAAGGCAACATCCTCACAACACGAGCCCACTGTTGCAGCCTGTCAGATATGGGAGCTTAATACCGCAGTATGATGGGATTCTGTCTAATCAAGCAGATGTTTAACTCCTGGTAGATAATACGTAGCCGGCAAGGAGTTGAGGGCATCTCTCTGTGTCAAATGGCTTACTGTGTATAGGCTCTCTGTCACTCACTCCCATACACTTTCTACTAATAGGATAAGCTGCTACACTCTGCCAGCCCTTTCTGTTTAACTTAGCATAAATTTGATGTTAATTTCTTTGCCATCCATATCTATCTCTAGCTATCTATTTTCCCATGGTCCAAAGAATTTTGTGCACAGCAATAGATAATGGGGAACAAAAGATGAATTATAACCTTGACCTCTGGACTTTTCTTTCCGTACAGCTCAGCCGATATCGTCCAAGCTTCATGAGGGTTGGTGGGCGTACAAGGACGTTGTGCAGGGAAGCTTCGTTCCAGGTAAAGGAGCATCATCCGTCTGCCACACGACGCAGGTTATAAAAGCGCCTCCGGAAGGTCTTTGCGAATGGTGACGCGTTTCAATGGACTGTCAATTGTATCGCGATTCGTTTGACTGGGATAAAAGGTCTTTTGTTAAAGTTTGAACGACTTGCGCCCTGTCCACACCTACAGTATATGGATAGTTTTGAAAATGTGGTATTTTCTCTGCGTTTTGGCCACCCATCCACACGAAAACGGTGTCTTGAATCTCAGGAACATTATGTGCCATGGCCTGTGACCTGTGCCGTTGGCTGTGTCTCTATTTAGTCTCTCCAACATTAGATATCGCTCCCATACAGTACTGTGTATGAATATTGTGAAGAAGCTCAATATGCATGATGCCTAATGTTCTTCTGTGATGTTTGACGTCAAGTTCTATGACATATTATTGCCCCCTACTGGCCTAGCGTGCTTATCTGAGTGTTTTAAATCCTTTTTGGATTCACAGAGATTTCTTTCAGAACAGAGGAGGGGGAGGGGTGCCTTTTCAGAAATATCCATATACGTGTGGACGAGTCGTTATGACTAATAGTGTAATATTGTGAATTACTGTAGTAGAAATAGAAATATCCATGTTGGAACGGTTTAAAGGTTTCATACTATCCATTATTTGCGTTGTTTATTTGTCCCTTATTCACTGTAATAAATGTCTCATATTCCGATATCCATATATCCCTCTCTCCTCTGTCTTCCTTTCCTATTTCAATGTCACCCATATTTCCTTTTCTTTTATATTCCACCTTCTCTCTCTCTCTCTCTCTCACTTTGGTATCAGCCAGGCCAGCAGGTTTATACTACAGTTGTTCAGCTCTTATATATATTTGATCACATCTATGTCTGTCTGCTTCTTCCCTGTCTGCTTTTATCTCTCCTCCTACCCCTCCACCTCTCTCATCTCCTCTGCCCTTTTTTTGGGAATCCTCACCTCACCCATCCTCCCCCTGCCCTAACCCCATCTCCCCCTCTCTCCCAGATTTTTCCACGAATCTCTCCATTTGTTTCTCTTACACTTCCCCCTCTCCTCCATCATCACCACCTCCCATGGTCTACTTCTACACAGATCTCTCTCTTTCTCTCTTCCTGTTTGTCTGTCTCTCACTCTCTTTCTCTCAACCTCTTCTCCTTCTCTCAGTTTTGTCTTCCAATCTCTCGACTCCCTGCATTTAGATGCTCCACCTCCCATACGCTCTCTCATCCAGGCTCATGTTCATCTCTCCCTCCTGCTTCATATCGCATCTTTCTTAACTCGTTATGTCCCCTTTGCCTATTCCTCTGCACTCACCCCTCTTGTGACGGACTTGTTTGATGAGAACCTGATTGAGGGATAAAAGTGTGTGTGTGTGTGTGTGTGTGTGTGTGTGTGTGTAATGATGACAATAAGCCATTTTTATTTAGAATATATATTAATTTAATCAAATATCAAGTCTATCTATGTCAACTGCAAAAATGGTGGTTAGGAGGAAAATATAGGAGCTGAACAGACGGGCACTGAGAGCATCATCAGTGCCCGTCCATATTGAGATGGAAAATTCCCTTTGAATAAGAGTGTTTTTGGTATAGACCCAAGCAAAGCAGGAGTCTGTGTTCCCTCATCTGGAGGGGAATTCCAGAGGCCAGGTGTAGCTGAAAAGAAACAGTCCCCTATAGCGCACAACCTAGTCCTAGGCATACAGAAGAGGTGGCAGTTGTTTGATATTGTTTAAGAAACCCTTCAAGAAAGTGGTAGCAACCACTTGCATCGAGAGGTCACCACCTGGATGGGATTTCATTTGCAATCCTCAAGGTGAGAGGAAGCCTGTGCGGTAAGAATGTAAAAATGGTCTCGCTTTTACACTCGTAAGAGGATCCTGGCAGTCAGAGAGGTATGGAAGTCTCTTTGGGCTCTTGGCGTGGCTCCTGTGGAAGAGCGCATTTCAGTAATCCAGCCTTGAGCAAACAAGGCTTGGACCAACTTCTCTGCATCTGCATCAAGTCTCGGGGTTGCAAAGAAATTTGGAGATAATTTGGGGCTGACAGAAGTAGGCTTTGAACATGTGTGTCATGTGACTCCCGCAAGTTCATTAACATTCAAAACTAACGCTCCGGATTGTGTTGGAAATCACACTTCTGGTTTTCGTGCGGCATTTGACAAGGAGGTTTGGCGAAAATGAGCTGGGGAACTATATTTATTAAGTGGTATTTAAGTATTAATTAAGTATTAAGGCAGGGAATAATTAGCGCGTTTTAAAAGTGGGGTCTTGGGGTCTTGGAGTTGTCATTGTGCGTGCCATCCTCTGTTGCAACCCTGGGTTAATAAGCGCTAAGCTGAGTAAATGTGATAAACTTGCAAACGTTTCTATGCCACAGAGAGACAGCAGTGCTCTGGAGAATGTGACGTAGAGTGGGAGTTTGCTGGACCTGGTGTCAGGCGCCTGTTGAGAAGCATGTACTGTAAAGAGGATGTGGCCAAAGAATCCTATCAGAGGTAGAACTAGAACCAGTTCAGTCTTGTTGCCAAGACACTGATGAGGGGTGTTACATTTTGTGGAAGAGGGAAAGAAAAGGGAAAGATTGGTTAAGAGAAGGAAAGATTGAAGGTAAAAAAAACAGAAGGTGGGTGTGGGTCCAATTCTCACAGTGAAAGTGGGAAAGAAGCTATGGTGAGTATGTGCGATATAAAACACATGTGGGTGTATTGTGTGTCTGTGTGCAAGTTTGTGCCTCCCAATTCAAGTAATACTGTTTCACCGAGAGGACAAGGAGACACACATCTGCAAGCAGAGGAGTTATGAAACTTGTGAGGAGAGATGGAAAGAGAAGAAAGAGAAGAAAGTAGTGCTCAGGGGACCTGACCTTTCTCCCTCTAAGATCTGTAGTCTAGCTGCAGTTCTGTGCGTGTTTCCGTGTGTGTTTGTGTGTGTGTGTGTGTGTGTGTATGTGTGTGTGTGTGTGTGTGTGTGTGTTACAGTGAGAGGAGGAGAAACAGCGGGAACGTGCCGATGGAGAAGGAGGTGGGGGCCCGGCGGGACTCGGTAGCTCTGCCTCTCAGCGCTGCAGCCACCAGACAATTAGCTTGGAATTTAACAAGGGAAAGACAATGTTTTTAATCCCTTGCGTTTCCATCTCGCTCGCAGATGGAAGAGTTATGAACGGGTGGAGCGTGTGTGTGTGTGTGTGTGTGTGTGCGTGTTGGTGTTGTTGCGCCGTTGTCTGGATATGTGTGGTTGGGGGGCGTTTGATGTGCCTCATTTTTGTTTTAGCTTTTGAGGCTCAGTAATGACACCCTGCCCCTATCAGCGCAATGTAACAAAACTCATGTAATCCCACTCTAACTCCACTGTTTCGCTGAAGCTGCTCAGGCACTTACTGTGGAAAGCTGCGCTTTGCCCATTTTTAAACATGCCGTCTCGTCTTGCACGTGACATCATATTGACCCACATTAGACTCGGCCAAAACCTCTTATTTTTACTTTTTAAATGACTATCGCACATCAAAGAAGAAACATGAGTAGTAGGGATGCACCGATTGCAAAATTCTGGACCCATACCAATGTTTAAAATAACAATTTGGCTGATAGCAGATACGGATTCAGATGTTTTGGGTTTTTTTGTTTGTTTTTGTTTTTGTTCTTTTTTATTCCCCCTTTTCTGCTTGGGAAACAAAGAAATCTTCATTATAAAAAAAACAACTGTTAAGTCTTTAAGCCCATTATCAGACTATTGAATGAGCACAAATTCAATCATAGAAATGTATGAAACAACCTTTAATATAAACTTCTTTCACATGACAAAGATTATTTATGTGAAAATAACTGTCAAAGTCAAAGTTAAATCAAAGTTCAAATATTAGTCAGTTATACCTTACAGACACGTGCTGCTTTCACACATGCACTGTAAACCTGAAATTATCCGGGCTTTACCCGGATGTACTATATGTGTGAATGCAAATGTCCCAATCATTTGACCCGGACTTTACCCAGCCAGCATCCTAGTACAAAGTTTGGGTAATGTCCAATGACGCCCTTGTGTGAACGGAGCAGGTGATTGTCCGGATCATTCACAGCGAGCGAGTGGGCGTGTCGCATGTTGATGCCGTCTCTATCATGAGCCAGTTATTTACCTTTGTGCGGATCTTCATGCACAGAGCGTAGCTGCTGCGTTTGACATTGATGATAGACAATTTTATTATTATTATTTTTATCCGTCAGGAAAAATCCGAGCATTGAAACGGTGTAAGTGCAGTTTACCATGTTCTGAAGCTGGAGTGGAGAGACGAGGG
Organism: Zeus faber; assembly: GCF_960531495.2. Taxonomy (NCBI): domain Eukaryota; kingdom Metazoa; phylum Chordata; class Actinopteri; order Zeiformes; family Zeidae; genus Zeus; species Zeus faber. Next base: position 8,177,555 of record NC_137205.1, read on the forward strand.
GGGGGGAAAGGGGAAAGGGGAAAGAGAGAGGGAGAGCGCTTCCCCCCCCGAAGGCTCTACTCCGGATCTCACTTCCCCTTTCTACAGTCCCATACAGAAACTTTAAAAGGGGCAGGTGCTCATAAAAAAGAAAAAGCACATGGACCCCCAGTTCCGGTTCTAGGCACTGCGCTTTTGGGCAAACGGAGCAGCACAGCGGAGCGCAGATAAATGGGAGGAGACGCCCCGTCGGGGCGCCCACGATCTCCACTTGTGTGCAGCTCTATATGCAGATCGTGTTATACTAATACTGTATAGCAACATATAATATGGAATACCCTTGTATGGAAAATGAAAAACGCAAACCTAACTCAGAGAATTGGAGTGGATTTTTTTTTTGTTTCTCCTTCAGGCGGCGGTGCGCGCCGACTCTCATACCTCTGTTTTAATTTCAGATTGATTTATTTTCTTTTGTTTCTTACATGTATGAAACGACATTTCTACACACAACTTTGTTAAGTGTCTGTCCCGTTCAAAACAAACCCTGTGCGTCTACATTGTCGGGACAGTGGAGACGCAAGTCTTCATTTAGTAAAAACTGGGTGTTTTTGTGTAAATACTTTACTTGTAAATATTAAATCTGGCACTTCTGGGACGGGGAGAAAGGGGAAGGGGTAAATCTGGACAATGTCCAAATAATCAGGTTGGGAGCAACTATAAAGAAAGCGAGGAGCCATATCTACTACGTATGTCTGCTATAGTGATGGGAACTACGTTCATTTCCAAGAGCCGTTGAGTATGCCCCCCCCCCCCCATTTGTTTATTTATAATATATATTTTTTTATAGTTTCACAATAAAACATAACTAAAACAAGTACAATAGTTAGTTATTTTCTTGCAGAACAGCTGCAAAACACAAAACACAAATGTTCACACATAAATAATAGTAAAATACCCTTTCAAAATAAAAGGTTTTATCAAAGTAATACCATCTCAACCTTTGCGCTGAAGACCAGTGCGTGTGCCCGGTGAAGCTGACCTGACAATGGGTACGCTCCTTTTCTGCCAGGGCACCTCCCGGCGAGGGGGGAGCATAGGCTATCTCTTAAATGGAGGAGAAAACATTTGCAATGGGACGACATATCTCTATGTAAAACTTGACAAAAAAGAACGGCTCACCACCCAGCGAGACTCGGTTCCCTTCGTTCCTACAACTGAGCCATTCTAAAGAATCGGGTCGTTCATGAACGACCCAACAAAAGTCTGCTGCGGCTGCCGGAGTTTACGGAGCTGGTAGATGCCTTTTTCTTTGGAATGTTGCACTTAAGTGGCTTAAATAAAAATGTGGAATGATACAAAAGTTATTTTTTACATTTATTAATTACATGGAAGCTGTTTGGTGCTATACCAAGGAAGCAGTTGTAGGATTTGGAGGTTATACAAGCTGGTGTCGCTTGCCACGGTTGGTCCAGTGATGAAGTTTCAGCTCCAGGTTATTACTTGTATGAATTATTATATAGAATAACAGACACCAAATAATTTTGGTGTTACCAAATAATATATTTTATTGCAGTCTTTGTACATAATTATAGGTCAGGTTTTCTCTAGGTCTAATTATCTCGTCAGGTTTGTTTAGTTTTGCCGTCATACCCCTCCCTCGCTCCCCTCGCTGTTATCCTGTTTCCCCGTGACGCACAGTGCTTGTTTCCTTCCATGAGGAAACAGAGTAGAATAAAAAAAAACGACATCTGTCCTAAAAACACTGTTTTGGCGCACTGGGTTGGTACCATCAGAGCGCGGATGCCCCATCGCTGGCGCGCCATAGGCACCTTTGGTACCGTTGGGGAGAGAGACAGGTGCGCAAATTGCGCCCAGAACGCTCCCTCTTCACGTACCCCCGCCCCGGTACAGCTATAGTTAGTTGTTTCTTTGTAGAACATGTATAAACAGTATTTTGCCCACATAAATGATCATATTAAAATAACATATTGAAATAAAACCTCACAGTCAGACCAGTGCTTGTGTGCCTTCGCTTTGAGAACCCGGCACTACTGTGGGTGCGCTCCTTTTCAACCTGGGCACCTCTTACATAGAGGGCGAAATATTTGCCTGCAGCAGGTGATGGCAACTTAAACAAACACAACATAAAACTGTAAAACTTGACAACAAAAAAAATAACGGCTCATCACCCAGTGAGACTTTGTTCCCTCCAGTCCTACAGCAGAGCTGTTCAAAATAATCGTCAAGAGAAGTTTGTAATAAAGAGGGACACGGCCATCCCTGGGGGTTATTTTCTGACTGGACACCTTGATTGATTGCACTCAAAAACATTTCCATGTAGTTTTATCTCGTGTTTCTATTGGAAAGGCTGTGTAGCTGCGCACAGTTGGAAAAACACAAAAAAAACTCACTTAAAAAATACTCCGCGCGGACTGCAGTCATGCGGGGCTGACGTGGCTGGTGGAGCTGCAACAGTGGATTCAAGAGGAAGCAGCTCTTACGGCACCCGTACGCTGTGTCAACACGTCCAGTGGACTCCCACCCTTATACCCAAATACCATGGTTCACGTGTACGTATTTAACGGTAGGGGGCGTTCCAATAGGCCCGATAACATACCGTGTACCGTTGCATCCCTACTGGGAACACTGTTTGGTTAACACGAGGGGTGGAGCCTGGGTAGAGCATGGAGGAGGCAGGACGTGACGCAATGACACTGCAGAATTTTAGTACAACCAAGATGAGGGACGAGTCTAACGACTTATCTTTTCCCCCTGATTCACTCAGAAGTCTTTCTTTCCACACTCATGCAGCACATGTGACTGACCCAGTATTTGGAGTCAATCATCTGCATTTGCGAATTAACAAAACTGGGAGGTACAACTAATAGGTGACAGCTGGCTCAGTGTGTGATGGAAGCAAAACCAGGGCAGGGGTTTTTACCTTCTGAACCTGGAATCAAGCAGCCATCAAAATGTCTATCTCTGCTCAGTCAAAGGCAGAGGTGGACGGTTTGATGCCTATTTGATGGATACCTGTTTGATGGACCGGTGGGGAAGAGGCGGGCTGTGCTTTGGGGGAGGGGTCACACGAAGGCTGTTTTTGATGTCTTACTCCCTCGCTATCGGCAGAGACGGCGTTTTGCGTAATTTGGCTTGAAACAAGGTTAACGTTGGCTCGCATTTGGAATCGCTCGTCGTAGGCCCCGAATTTGTGTTTCTGTTTCTCCTGCTGCCGTAACATACATTTAATGAAAGGGAAAGAAAGAAAGAAAGAAAGAAAGAAAGAGCAACAACAATGATGTGTGCACAACCCTCCCGCATGTTCACAGGAGTTAAAAAAACTTCTGGGATTAATTTCACAGCTTTGGGTGTTACTGGTATTTGTGATAGGTCTGTTATTTGTATACAGGCGTGATAACACTGTTGACTTGCGTGCCTGCTAGTGAGCAGCTTGTGTGTGTGTGTGTGTGTGTGTGTGTGTGTGTGTGTGTGTGTGTGTGTGTGTGTGTGTGTGTGTGTGTGTGTGTGTGTGTGTGTGTGTGTGTGTGTGTGTGTGTGTGTGTGTGTGTGTGTGTGTGTGTGTGTGTGTGTGTGTGCAAAAGGGTTGTGGTGCAAAACTTTAGCTTACTATGTTTATATTTTGTATCAGAGTGATAATCTGTGTGTGTGTGTGTGTGGGGGGGGGGGGGGGGGGGCTAGTGTCACAGCCCAGGGTCGTTATTTGGTTGTGCTGCACTCAGTAAGAAGGGCACCAAGTTTACAATCAGATGAGCCTTTCCCTTGCTCTCTCCATCTCTCCTTCCTTTTCCCTTCTCCATCTTTCATCCCTATTCCGTGTCTCATTCCCTCCATTGTTCTCTCTCCTTCTCTCTGAGACTGTTATTCCTTTCTGTCCCACTATTTCTCTTACTGCTGTAGCTGTTTCCCCTCTCTTGTGTGGATTGTCTATTCCTCTGTTTTCCCTTCACCCTCCTTCTCATTCTAAATCCCAGATCACACAGGATGTGTTTTGCAGACTGGAAAACGCCAGGTGCAACACACTGTCTTCATTGTGGAGCTTACCAAGCAGAGATTTCTGCATCTTTCCACTTTCCCCTTGTTGTTGCGAGGCAACCGTTGAATCGCCTGTCAATCACTTGTAGCTAGTGAACTGCTATCTCTGCTGTGAAGTGGTCCCCAACCCACTTCTTAACAGTGTTAAGTAGCTATCGTTAGGTACTTTTTTAATGTAAAATCAACTGGTATGGTAAACACAGTTTGTCCTCCATGATGATTGTTGTTGTAGCTGTAAACCCAAAAGTCCCGCCTCTGAATTTGTCTGATTGGACAATGTCAATAAATGAAAGTGACGTTGGACGCTTTTCTGTCCCGAAGTGAATTTTTATCAACTGGTGGCATCTGAGACGTGCCTCCGAAAATGTGAGATACCCAGGAGGCAAAAAGCAGCCCTCACGTTGATAACAATTACAAAAAGCTTCTCCCAGCTGCTCCTCTATCTCCCTCCATCTCTCAATTTCACAATCTCAGGGGAAAAGAGAGAGTGGTGGGAGACACAGTATTCCTCCCACGCTCAGGAAGGGAAGGAGGTGGAGATGTGAGCAAATTTAGAAGGAACCGGAGGAGAGCGAGGGAGTTGGGAAGGGGGGGCTTTGGAGAAGGCATTACAGGAGGAAAAGACAGACAGTGATACCGGAGAGGGGGGAAGACAGGTGAGAGAGTGGGCGATAGACAGGAGGGAGAGGAGAGCGAGGTATGAGAGGTGGGTGGAAGAGGGTGTAGGGGAGCGATAGACAGCCAGACAACGGGGGCGAGAGGGAGCGAGAGAGTGAGAGTGAAGTTGCCGTTCTAATACTCCATCTCAATAATCTCCTAATATCATTACACATCCACATTCTCGACGTCTGATGGCCGCTCGCTACGTTTCCCCGCAATTACTCACCACACTAATGCTATTTGTTCCCATTTAGCTAGATGCCGCCCCGGGCCCGTGTGACAAATAGCCGAGCATTCCGTCTGGCGATGTGTTTGCCGTAGTTTAAGAATTACCATGAATTAATTATCGGTTAATACGCCAGAGACCAAGGGAAGGGCTTGCCGTGAACAAAACAGCGGTGGTGTGGAAGGTGGAGGTGCAAATGTGAAGTGCATTACAGCCTGACAGTCACAATTTAATTTAAATTATTAAGTAGACGTGCGTATTCACAGTCAATTATGCGGGGGCAGGAACAAGGGGGATGTTTGTAGAATCAACCATCCGCTGGCCGTAGGGGGTAGGGGTGCTCTTATTTTCACCTTGCGTTGACCTCTTGTTCCCTGGTAGCAAAAGCAGCCCTGCATCGCTGATTCAGACAATGGGGGAATTCAGGGCTAACCCTTCCCCAGCAGAGAAGTGACGTTTGTATCGTGCAGCACACTACCAAGCCTGACCGCAAAGCTAATACAGATGATTTAGACTGTCCCCTAGGGTGCGCGATATTAGTTCGTGAACGATTAAAATGTTTCCACGATCTGCCTTAACAGAGAGATCGTGAGTGTCGTGATACAGCACATTCTATCAGTTGCAGTTCTATGGCTCATACACGCATATTTAAGGCGCAACTCTCTTTTTCACCGAAAAGTTACTTTTGGCCAAAAGGTCTGTTATTCCTCTTTCTTTTAGGTTTGGATACCTTGTAGGCCTATATTTTTTAAGATAGGGAATTTGTTTTGTTGTTCTGTTCAGTAACTTGCAAAATAGTCTTAAAAACCAACGTGAAAAAGACTTGCGATAAGATTGTGGATTGTGATCATGCCTGAAAAAAATTGTGTTATGATATTTTTGCCAGATCGCCCACCCCTACTCTCCCCTGTTCTGTACTCAACCAGTGCTAACACAGGATAGATGCTCGGAAGAGGGCCTCGAATGAGGCCTTCCACGGTGTGCCAAAACGGTCCTCGTGGTGCACATTCACATTAATAGACTGTTTGTGCCAAAGAGCTTTTAAAAAATATTTTTTCACAGGGACCTGCAGGGTGTCGCAGATGAGTACAACCAGTTCTCTTTCCAGTGCTTGTGCCACAGTAAGGCAAGCAGGTGCGAATTATGGGCAGGGTCGAAAGGGTGCTGCAATTTCATCTGTAAACTACCCAGTGTACTGCTACAGGCATCATTTAAATCCGAATTTTTATGGTACGCGTGGTGGTGTCGAGGTGTATGTGTGGTGCACTGCCATACCTACTGCAGTACATTTTAAATCCTCAATGACTTCAGTGTTTCCCCTATAATTGTACAGATCTGATGGGCTGCCAGACGTTTTTTTTTATGGCAAAATAACGGCACCTCCAAAATATTTCTTCATTATGGTCGGTTTACGACAGTTTATTGGAATTTACAGTCCATTTTTGCTATTTAAACACATAAAATAAAAAAAAGTAATGGAACAAATGGGAGAGGGAGCGATTGTGGACCTGCACCACCGCTTGTGCTGCAGGAGTTTCAATTTCCCACTTGAAAATGGCAACTTCCCATAAGATTCCCTGCAGCGTAATGAAAGTGACGAAAGATCCCATGAATCGCAATGAAAGATCCAACCTCGGCTGGGTGCACCACGGGCCCACCACCAGCAATCCATCCTTAAATTTAAGACTTTACTGAATACAGACAAATCTTTGGTGGGTGAAAACAGACCTTAGGGACAGGCTGCAAGGAGTGAACTTGGGGGCTTACAAGAAGATTTCTGATTTCATTTTGCCTGTGGCAAAATTTCCATATCATGATGCCATGGTGAAAATCTTTTCCAATCCAAGGGAGATAAAGTGCAGCAATGAGTCAAGAACACTGTGTTCATGATGTGCTAATGTTTTGTAAAGGTCATTTTTCACACAGCTTATTTTTACGCAATAAATGCAGCTTATTTTTTTTCGTCAATCAGTGTGCATTACAATAACGGGATAAAACAGAACAAAGCTTACAAAAATGCGCAAGGATAACATTTTAATGAGGAATTATAAATAAGGGGAATCATAAATATATTTTGAAATGTGAATCGTCCGCGTCTGTGAACACAGCCCTCCAAGCGCCCCCCTCGTGGAAATCGGTGCCCCGTTCCTCCATAAAACAACTAAAAACAGTATATGGGTATCGTTAAAATTTTAACGGTTCTTTATTTTTATTTTTTTTTTGAGAGTAAAGCTGCTTTATCTTTTGTTCATTAGGTAAGGAGAGGGGGTGATCAGGGCTAGCAGCACTAGCAGAAACATGAATCGGCGCCAATAGAATAGAACGTCAATAGAAAAACACGAGATTCTAGGTAGAGGCCTCTCAATACTACAGTCTTTAATAATTTAGCCCCGGGGCCCGTTTAATACTGGGTCTCATTACCCAACCCTAGACCATCACCATTGTGATGTTTCAGTGACACAGTCTGCTCAGAAGGCCATTAGTGTCATATTGATTTCCCTAGAATGCATTTCATCTTCATGTAGCAAACTTTGGTCATTTTTCGGGGGGATGTACTGTTTTGTTGATGTTGTTCTCCATTTTTCACATGGCAAGGCATCAGCAGGTTGAGCGGAAGGCAGAGAATGCGGATGACATGAGTTGGCAAGCTTAACAAGCTCCTAAGACAAACCATTTCCAGTCAGACAAGCAAACCATTCAACCTTTTGGATTGGTCATTGGTTCATGTCTACTTTTCCTCCTCCCTTCCTCCTATATCCCTGACTCATTACTCTCTCACTTATTTATTCATTTGACGAGACATTCCTTTTTTCTCGCTTCATTCATTTATTTATTAATTATTAATTTTATTGGTGCACACTGTATTGCCTGAGTTCCTTTATTCCACTAATCTTTCATTGCAATAGAATACGCCTGTTACAGCCCAGTGGTGCATACACACTGATCATCCACATCAAAACCACCACTAATAACCACTAATATAGTGTAGCTCCCCCTCGTGCGCCCAAACAGCTCTGACCCGTGGAGGCATGCTGTATCTGGGACCAAGACGTCAGCAGCAGATCCTTTAAGTCCTGTATGTTGCGAGGTAGGGTCTCCATGGATTGGGCTTGTTGTTCCAGCACATTCCACACATGCTCAATCACATCAGACCCTAACCGCAGCCATCCACATGATAATGTGATGATAACATGATAACATGAAAATGTGATTCATCAGACCAGGCCACCTTCTTCCATTGCTGCATGGTTCTGACACGCACATGACCATTGTAGGTGCTTTCAGCAGTGAACAGGGGTCAGCATGGACACTCTGACCGGTCTGCGGCTACGCAGCCCCATACGCAGCAAGCTGTGATGGACTGTGTGTTCTGACACCTTTCTATCATAGCAGCATTAACTTTTTCAGCAATTTGTGCGACAGTAGCTCTTCTGTGGGATCAGACCAGACAGGCAAGCTCGGGCATTATCAGACCAACCAACGAGCAACAGGTATGCAGCCACTTTGATCTTGGGTCCCCAATTACCTAGACCCAGGACAGGTGTGGCTGCTCAAACCATACCATCCCCACACCACACAGTATCGAAATACCCCCCCATCTGTCTGTCCGTCCGTGGGACCACGGGGAACGACGGACGGAGCTCATTACTTGCATGCATAGAGAGATGTCCAGGATGTGGAGGTATGCGTTCAGAGGTGCAACAGCAAGGAAGCAGATGGAGGATTTGCCCATGGTGGTGCGTGTGCTGTGGATGGTCGAAACAATGCCAGCGCCAAAACAATGATTTTTCATTTTAGATTTACATTATTTTATTTTATGTCTCCTTATGGAACGAAACAAGTGCGTATGGAACGGTATGGAATGAAACCGTGTGAAATGGGGACACTTTCTCCCAGACTCTCTCCCTGATTTCCTCCTCTCCATGTGGTATGCGCAGAAAATGATCTTAACCAGTCTACGAGTCGTGTTCTGTTACTCCGTGCCCCGTCCCCACACTGTTTTTAGCTGTTTTATTTGGAGGAAAGGGGCACGGTGATTGGGGCGCAAGAGCCGTTTCGATTCACACATATAAAAATATATTTATGATTTTTGTGGGTCCGACATGGTCACCAAATTGGGGCGGTCAAGATTCGCTGGTAAACGCATGCAGCATGCGCTGGCGGGTGTTGACTGCATAATAAATAAACCTGACCATCACCGATGGAATGTCCTCTAGTGCAGATGTTCCTAACCACCGGCTTGCGGACGGTGCGGTGGTTGGGCCACATGTTTGACACCAGGGCATGACCGACAACTTGGGATTTTGACATCAGGAAGTGTTTTTACAGAAAACCTCAGCATCTTTTGTATTGTTAGTGTTATTATTTCAAAGGCTTTCCCTTATTCACTTGGGTGAGGCAAATCAGTCAGCACTAGAAAGGAAACCTCCCTCTTCTGTTAGGGTCTTGCATCAGCCCTCCCCTGTGCTGTTTTCATCAAATTGGTCCTCAACAGGCCTCTTTGGATGCTCAAACGATTCAAGGAAACTCAAACATTCAGAAGCCCAGAAGAGTCACTGCATCAACACAGCACATGCTAAATTTTATCTTTTTGTCATTTTTGCTGTTTTTATTTGAAGTAAAACAGATTGAAGGAAACACAGAAGAGTGGAAGATGCGACAGGGAGCAGAATCAAACTTGTGGAAATTGGAACTGCACTTGTCGGATACAGCAAGGGATGGCACAAGGAGTTATTTAGGGGCAGCAATATTGCATAGTGGAGAGTAATTGGGGAGGATAAATGTAGATGCAATGTGATCAGGATAGACATGGTGCTCTCTGGATCTTTCTTCCAAATGCACCCTTGGCTCATCCTTTTTAAAATTAAATATCATTTTAAGTGGTGTGTCCCTTCCACCTCGAGCCCTTTCATGCTCAAATCTTGTTCATTCAAAGACTGTAGCATTAGCTTGTGACCAAAACACTCTTTTACAGTGCCTTCTGAAAAGCGACTCATTGTAGGCTTACAAGCAAATCCTCCCAGCCGCCCCTGCTGCCCACCCGCACTATTCTCCCCTCCATTTTATATCTTCTTAAGAAGATGAGATTACAGCGTGACACACAGTGCCCTTAACAGCTCAATCCTCCCTAGACAACATTATTTTTAAAATATCCTTTCCTTTGTAAGCCATGCCAGATGTGGCATGGAGACAGAGGCTGTTTGTAGTAAGTGAGGCAGACATGTTAAGACTATTTGTATAGGGCCTCACAGCACTGTCCCTGGTACTGAATGGAGTGGAGGAGAGACAGCAACACATTCCTTCGCGTCAGCCTTGCTTGCTTTTAGGGGTTGTAAATAGAACTTCCGGCCCTAAATTTATTTTTCCATTGTAGCAATCGAAACAGGAAACAACAGGGAAGTGGAAAGGGAGAGAGAGGGAGTGGTTAGAGTGGTTAGAATCATTCATAAATTCTACTATTTTACATCTAGTAGACGTACGTTGCGAATGCTCTGATTCCCTAAATTGTGCGAGGACACTCAGGTTTAACACAGGCTTCACCACTGCTGTGAAATAAATGTGTTATTACGCGTTATGTGTTGTTATTTAGCCTTTCAGAGGCTATTGCATGTTTAAATCAATGAATTTCATTAAACCTACCATTAGACCAATTTTAGAATAAGAAATAAAAAGCTCTATGGTGTCCCATGATGTTGACAGCCCAAATAATTGTTTTGACATATTTTATTTTTCCTTTTTGTTGGGGGAATAAAGGAAAAATACTTTGTCTTGATGACCTGGCGACTTGATGAACTGACCAGCTAAATAATGGTTGTGTCAGTGTGGTCGCCAGGTCATGGTGAGAAATCGAATCTGAAAAGGTAAACATAGAAATTACAGCTGGAAAAATAGTCAAATTCCTCTGAGAAATTGTGATTTGTATTTGCAAAGATTGATTTTTATTTCAGCAAATGCTCCAATTGCAGGACTGAATAACAATGTCATTCACAAGGTTCCGATTAGGGTTTTGATAACATGAAGAAATACTGACCATTAACACCCTTGTAGAACCACAGTATCTCTGAAACTGTCACGTCTCGTTTTAATTATTGTTGTTCCACTACTTTTAACAGGTTTTGGAAGCCAGCTTTTTCAACAATACTGCATGGTGTGTATACCTCCATATGTTGTTTCACATCCACAAGCTTGGATGCAGACTTTAAAGCATCCAAACGGTGTCTCGTCAAGGGACTTCAGATATCTCAGACATGCTCCCACAATAAATCACTTCAAGGTTGCAGATTACTTTTGTCGAGTTCATCTCTGAAATGATCATTTCTAAATCTAAAATGCACCCAGACCGTGGCTGCCTTGGGATCCAAAGACGGCTGGTTAGTGGAACAGCGCCAGCCATTGTTGTTGAACATTGTTGCTTTGTCAACAGAGGTTTCCGTACTTCTATACTTTTTTGGTCACAAAGCAAACTGGAGCAACAGAAGCAACAGGTTACAGCAGCAGAGGCCTGTGATAAATGGTGAATCATGCCCAAAAAAGTACACAAGTCAGAGATCTTTGGTGTTTGAGTTGCTTCATATCAATGCAGCTCATCTTTCAATGTAATTCACAACTACATAGCAAATGGGGCACTAACATGCAGCCATATTTTTTGTATCGCATAACCAATTCTTTAACATTGTCTTTGTGGGTTCAAACTAAAGTTTCCCCCCCACAACCAAGCCAGTGGAGTATTTTCAGTGAAACATTTTTTTAATTTTCACGTTTGACCCCCCCCCCCCTAAAAAAACCCCAAAACTAGAGATATGAATGTATTATTTCTCTGATGTGAATTGGGACCGAGTATGTTCAAGGTAACCAGTTGGATTTTAGTCCCAGAGCATCCCAGTCCCTACAGTACTTACTGCTTTGGCTCAAATCTGGGTTCTGGACCAGAAGGGTCTTAGTAGTTTATACCGCCCATATATTCATAAAGGGAACTGCAGGGCCACAAAATCCCTTTTCCCTGGTGCCTGTCTGCAGTGTTGACAGCCAGACACTTAAGTTCAAAAGGTAGCGAGCTGCCCCAGTTTTGACTGCTGTTTTTCACACTACCAACTGAAACTTAAAAGAAAGGAGAAATATAAGCTTTTCAGCTAAATCCTGGTGGATTGTCATGACAATGCGGGAATAAATCAGACTAATTCAAAGGTTCCCAAAGTTACAAATACGTAAATAAAACTCAAAGCAGCATAGAAATAGAGGCCCTACTTTGTCTGTTTCAGAGTGCTCTCCTAAAGACTGAATTTAGACTGTTGATGAATCTCTTTCTCAACCAGTATCTGTAATTGTCATTGACTTTTCTTGCTATTATAACACAACCCTTAGCAGCTGCTATTTCGTGAGGAAATTAGATCTCAGGACTGTAAGCACATGGACTGAATCTGTTCAGTCACACTGTCTGGTGTTTAACGTAGATTTGTCTTGTAGTACGCCAAACAATGAATGTAGGCTCCTGCTTCTTCTTCAACAATGGCTCTGCATACTTTTTATACGCTTGACCCGCGGAGTGAGTAAAATTCCTTCCTTCTCCCAGTGTGCTGCTCTGCCAATGCCCATTATGCACCTGTAGAGGAATTATTCTGCTGTTTGTAAAATCTTTGCGCTGTGCAGAAGAAGGGTAAAGCTGCCACATCCATCCACATCCCCTTGTGGGAACTGTAATAAATGAATTGAATCTCCTGTTATAATGATACTGTATATGTATATCTAGATATTTGTTCTTAGAAAGGATAAAGCCCTTGAGATGAACCATGTTTTTTTTTTATGTAATTTAGTATACTATCTAGGAGTGTAAATTGAGACCTGCCATTCGATACGTATTGCGATACTTGGCTACTGATTCAATACATATTGCGATTCAAATTTTTTTTTTTATCCGCCAGGAAAAATCAGAGTATTGAAACGGTGTAAGTGCAGTTTACCGTGTTCTGAAACTGGAGTGGAGAGGGGGGAAGAGGGAGCGGGGACGGCGGGAGCCTCCACGCTGTTGAGTACCCACTGGTGATCGGATCTCACCTCCCTGTTCGACAGTCCCATACAGAGACTTCAAAAGGGCCAGGTGCTCAAAAAAAAAAGTAGCAAAGGAACATGGACCCTCAGCTCCAGTTCAAGGCATTTTGCCGCTCTGGCTAAACGGAGCAGCACGGCGGAGCGCAGATCACTAGGAGGACGCCCTGTCAGGGCGCCAGTGGTCTGTGTTCCCCTGTCGTTTCAAATCGTAGCACCCCCCGTGCTATATAAGCAAATCTTGTGATAATAATATAGCAATATATAATATATCATAGAGAAAGATTTTGATTTATTTTGTTTCCTGAGTTTCTTACTTGAATGGAAAATGAAAAATGAAAAACATAAACCTAAAACTTAGAGTATTAGAGTGGTGTTTTGTTTTTTCTCTCCTCTGGACAGTGGTGCACGCAGGATCCCATGCCTGTCTTTTTATTTTAGATCAATTATTTTTCTCGTTTGTTTCCTTCATGTGTTAAACACATTTTTTAAACACAACTGAGTTAAGGGACTGTCTCGTCCATTCCAAAAAAAACTCTTGCTTTGAACCGAGAGGGTGCTCGTTGCTGCATGTCTTAACAATACAGGGCCGCACTTGTATGACATCAGCGGTGCACTTGGATGACACTACCCAGAAACTGGAAGTTTTGAATTGATTCTTCCTGGAATAATAAAATGTGAATTTCTAAATTGTTTGTGAGCAGAATTGCAATACGTAACTGAATCGATTTCTTTCTTACACCCCTTATAGTATCAGAGTTTCCGCAGGTTGCGCTTGTAAACACAGTAGACATGGAGCGGAGACAGATCTGGCGCAGCATCCAAAACTCGGAGGAGAAGGAGATAGATGATGCATTGTTGACAATACGGACACATACATCCATAGTTTGGCGGGTTTTTTTGGGATATTTAAGTTCTGACCCAAAGCAGGTAAATATTCATTGTGTAAAATATGTCAACGAGACGTCCCGACCAAGACGTACTTTATTATTTATTTAGACCTAGTTGTCATATTTAATTTGTTTTTAACTTTATCACAATTGTATTTAATTTAAATGTTGATTAAAACAGCTGCACTTGTTACTTAATGTTCACGAATGGAAATTATTTGATTTCAAGTAATAATATTCGTAATCTATCCATCCATCCATTTTCCTCCGCTTATCTGGGGCCCGAGGCGTTCCCAGACCAGCTGGGATATGTAATCCCTCCAGCGTGTTCTGGGTCTACCTCGTGGTCTCCTACCAGTTGGAGGTGCCCGGAAAACCTTCAAAGGAAGGCGCCCAGGAGGCATCCTGATCAGATGCCTGAACCACCTCAACTGGCTCCTTTCGACTTTGAAGGAGTAGCGGCTCTACTCTGAGCTCCTCACCCTATCTCTAAGGCTAAGCCCAGCCCCCCTACAGAGGAAACTCATTTCGGCCACTTGTATTCGCGATCCTGCCCTTTCGGTCACTACCCAAAGCTCATGACCATAGCTGAGGGTTGGGACGTAGATGGACCGGTAATTGAGAGCTTGCCTTCAGGCTCAGCTCCCTCTTCACCACAATGGTCCGGCATCACTGCTGACGCTGCACCGATCCGCCTGTCCATCTCACGCTCCATTTTCCCCTCAGTCGTGAACAAGATCCCGAGATACTTGAACTCCTTCACTTCGGGCAGCAACTCACTCCCAACCCAGAGGGAGCAATCCTCCATTTTCCGGCAGAGAACCATGGCCTCAGAGTTGGAGGTGCTGACTTTCATCCCGACCGTTTCACACTCGGCTGCAAAACACCCCAGTGTGTGCTGGAGCTCACGGTCTGATGAAGCCAACAAAACACATCATCTGCAAAAAGCTGATGCAATTCTGAGGTTCCGAAACCGGACACTCCTCACCTCAACTGCGCCTTGAGAATATTATAAACAGAATCGGGGACAAGGGGCAACCTTGGCGGAGTCCAACACCCACTGAGAACGTGTTTGACTTTGTGCCGAGAATACTGACACAGCTGAAGTCCAACACCCACTGAGAACATGTTTGACTTTGTGCCGAGAATACTGACACAGCTCTCAGTTTGGTGGTACAAGGCCCAGATGGCTCGTACCAACAGCTCCGGTACCCTCTACTCCCTCAGTACCCCTCACAGGATCCCCAGAGGGAAACGGTCGAAAGCCTTCTCCAGGTCCACAAAACACGTGTAGACTGGATGGGCAAACTCCCACGACCCCCCATGCAACCCTGCAAGGGTAAAGAGTTGGTCCACTGTTCCACGTCCAGGATGGAATCTGTAAACTTTCCCGTGGAGGCTGAGCAGTGTGATACCCCTATAATTGGAGCACACCCTCCGCTCCCCCTTATAAAAATGGGAACTACCACCACAACATCCACGCGACACTGAAGAGGCGTGTCAAGACAGCCCAACAATGTCCAGAGCCTTCAGAATCTCAGAGCAAATCCTGTCCACCCCTGGCGCCTTGCCACGAGGAGCTTTTTAACGGCCTCAGAGACCTTTGCCAGGCATATGGACGAGACTTCCCCCGAGTCTTCAGACTCTGCCTCTTCTCCTGAGGACGTATTGGTCGGGCTCAGGAGTTCCTCAAAGTGCTCTTTCCACCGCCCAACAATATCCCCAGTCCGGGTCAGCAGTTCTCCTCCCCGGCTGAACACAGCCTGAGCCAAGCTCTGCTTTCCCTTTCTGAGTCGCCGAAAAATTTGCTAGAACTTCTTTGAGGCCAACCAAAACTCCTTTTCCATAGCCTCCCCGACCTCCTCCCACACCCGGGTTGTTGCTTCAGTGACCGCCGAAGCCGCAGCCCTTCTAGCCTGCCGGTACCTGTCTGCTGCCTCGGGAGACCCCTGGGCCAGCCAAGCCCGAAAGGCCTCCTTCTTCAGCTTGACGGCTTCCTTCACTGCTGGTGTCCACCAACGGGTGATTGGGTTACCACCACGACAGGCACCGATTGCCTTCCGACCACAGCTCCTAGCACCCGCCTCTGAATTGGGGGTTTTGAACATAACACACTTGGATTCCATGTCCCCAACTTCCCCCGGGATGCGCGAAAAATTCTTCCGGAGGTGGGAGTTGAACACCTCGCGGATAGGGGCATCCACCAGGCGTTCCCAGTTCACCCTCACTACATGTTTGGGTTTACCAGGTCTGTCTGGCAGCCTCCCCCGCCATCTGATCCAACTCACCACCAGGTGGTGATCAGTTTTCAGCTCTGCTCCTCTCTTCACCCAAGTGTCCAAGACATACGGCTGCAGATCTGATGACACGACCACAAAATCGATCATCGATCTTGACCGAAGGTGGTCTGGTACCACATACACATATGAGCGATCCTTTGCTCGAACATGATGTTCATTATGGCCAATCTAGTCATCTAGCAAAGAAGTCCAATAACAAAGCACCACTCGGATTCAGATCAGGCAGGCTGTTCCTCCCGATCACCCCTTTCCAGGTTTCTCCATCGTTGCCCACGTGAGCGTTGAAGTCTCCCAGTAGAACTATAGAGTCCCTAGGCGGAGCCCCTTCCAGGACGCCACCCAGGGACTCCAAGAAGGCTGAATACTCTGACTGGTGAACACAACAGTCAGAGCTTTCCCCTCAGCAACTTGTAGTCGCATAGAGGTGACCCTCTCGTTCACTGAGGAGAACTCCAACACAGCGGCACTCAGCCGGGTGCTCGTGAGTATCCTCACACCCGCCCGGCGCCTCTCACACTGGGCAACTGCGGAAAAGGAGAGAGTCCAGCCCCTCTCCAGGAGTTTGGTTCCAGAGCCAGTGCTGTGCATAGAGGTGAGCCCAACTATATCTAGTTGGTACCGCTCCACCTCCTGCACCAGCTCCAGCTCCTTCCCCGCCAGAGGGGTGATAATTCACGTGCTTAGAACTAGTCTGCGATGCCGAGGATTAGCAGTCCCAGGCCCCCGCCTTTTCCCGCCGCCCGTTTGGCATTACACCCGACCCCAACGCCTATCCCTGCAGGTGGTGGTTCCCACAGGGTGGTGGCTCCATGATGTTTCTTCTGCCGAGCCCCATGGGTCAAGGCCCGGCCACCAGACGCTTTCCGGCGAGCTCCCCTCCCAGGTCTGGCTCCAGGAGGGGGCCCTGGTTTCCCTATTCCGGGCGAGGTACCATATTGCCTTTGGTGTTTTTTCATTGGGGTCCTTTGAATTGCTCTTTGTCTGGTTCCTCCTCCCCTGGCCTTGTGAGACCCTACCAGGGGCTAATGCCCCCAACAACACAGCTCCCAGAGTCACAGGGACACACAAACCCCTCCACCGCAGTACGGTGCGGATTCTTCAGGGGAAATATTCGTAACATAAATTCAGAATTTTTTTTAAATGGCTTGACTGATGGGACTTATTTTATTTTGAATATTCAATTAAAATTATATGAATCTACATGCCTTCATGATTTCATTCTTTATATAGCCTGCCTAATTGTTTTTAAGCTCAATAAACACAGATAATATTTGCCGGAATCCCTCCCATTTGTCCAGGACATTCAAATCTTCCAGGACACGTTGACCGGCACCAATTTGTTCAAACGGAAACTCTGTATGGTGTATATATATATATATATATATATATATATATATAGTTTAGCAAGTGAGTCTTCCCTTTCATAACCTGTGTCATAATCTATTCATCAAAAGGAGTTTTTTGGGGTCATGCTCATGCTGAACATGCGAATGCAGCTGGGCCAGGAGTTTACCGCACCTGCTATTCACACACACACACACACACACAGACACACACACACACACACACACACACACACACACACACACCAATTTGATTCTGACTGAAAATTAGCGAGAAACCAAAGGAGGGTCTAGATCAGGGGTGGGCAAACTTTTTGGCTTGAGGGCCAAATTTAGTTTTTAAAACTGACCGGCAGGCCTGACCATTCGTATATGAGGAGCGAGCAAGAAGTGTAAAATATATGTGACCCAACACAGCAAAAGTCGCCATCTCCCACATTTCTAAAATTGCCAGCCAAATTAGTTGAAAAAACCTTTCTTGAAGGAAAATTCGATTTTTCCAGATTCGTGTTCCTTTGTTTTTTTTTTTATCTCTCAACGTATTTTCAAAACCGAGTTTGATTTATAAATAGTAGAAAAATGTTAAACCGCGGAGTAAAATATTCCCGTTAGATTACATGGGGAAACACAGTTCACTTACCTAGACGCTGAACGATCGTTTCCTTTGAAGCGACCGTTCATCCATATTCCATGTGACGTGAAGTCACAATGTGAAACCGTTTTGATAGAGTTCAGCCTTTAAATCTTACATGTTTTATACACACACGGAGACAATGTTGTGGAGGGGGCGTGTCACTGATGTCACCGTCACTTCCGTAAACAAGACGAGGCTCCAGGTTCACTTGTCTGTGAAAACTCCGGTTGATTAGGAACACACACACGGTGGCCAGTGAAATGAGGCCTCTGCATTTAACCCATCCTGGCTTGTCCTTCCTTGAGGGGGGCAGCCAGGAGCAGTGGGCAGCATTCAACGACGCCCCCGGGGACCTGGTAACGAGTGCTGGTCAGACAATGCTGTGTGCATGTTTTTGGTGGGGTCCCCACTGGCATTAGGGGGAGGAAACCCCATGTGAGCACGGGGAGAACGTGCATACTCCACACAGAAAGGCTCCTATTGGGAGATAACCTCCCCCAGAGCACGGTGCCAACAGCATCCCAGGCGGGAAACGAACCCAGGCCCTTCTTGCTGTAAGGCAGCAGTGCAGTGCACTGCGCCACCATGCCACGAAGCAGGTGGAGGAAGATCTAAATCATTTTGCGTACCTTAATCTGACCAGTGCGATAGATCCAAGTCAGTTTAAGCAGTGCGCACTGGACTTCATTTTCCGCGATGATAGTCAGTTCTCCGACAGCGACACTGAATCTGATATTACTCCGGACTTGGAGAACATTTCAAAATGTGGATTTCAACCCGAATGTGACTATGAAGCGGAATATTTAATAAATCTCACTTTTATAAAACATGTATATTCTTACTGTTAAATAAAAGCTTTTTTCAAAACAAAAATACATTCAACCTTCCCTCCAAACACAAGAACAAAGAGGTGATTGGCCCATTCCAATTTAATGGGAACAGTGTTGCTGGTCACCCTTTTTTGCCAGCGCATCCAAATCTGGAGCCATATTCGTTGTGGAAATTCGTAGGACAGCGCTCAGGTGTTCATCAGTAAGCTGGGCTCTGTGGCCTGTTTTGTTTGTGTTTATCACACTGAACGTCTGTTCACACACATAGGTAGAGCCAAATAACACCAGCGTCTTCTGTGCCAACTGTCGGATGTTGGAAAACTTTGTCTCATTCAGTGAAGCATAGAACGTATCCAGTTTGATGGAGTTGAACTTCTCCTTTAGGACAGAGTCAGACTGGAGATCAATCAGCTCCAACTATAATTTCTGCGGTGCTGCCTCATAATCCAATGACAGGGGACATGACACCAGCTGAAGTGACTTCTCAAACTTTTCAAAATCAGAGAATCGACAGCAGAATTCTCCGTGCAGGTCGTCCAGCAATTTACTGTATTTGCTCGCATGTCGGGGGGCTTCTTTCAGCGGCGCTAGCGTGGGGAAATGCGCAAATTATTAGTTTGTCATTTGTTTAGAGAACAAAGTCAATTTTACCTTGAAGGCTTTCACATTTGAATACATGTCGTTTACGAACTGATCTTTCCCTTGTAGCTTCATGTTCAGCTCATTCATGTGTGCCAGTATGTCCACAGCCAACGCCAAATCACAAATCTAGTGTGCGTCTTTCAGCTCGAGAAAATTATCGGCTTTCCCCATTAAATCAAAAATTTGCCAATATATCCAAAATATTTTGCAATCCAATCTTTGTTGTCTGCTCAATTTGTTATCGGTGACGCACACGTGAAGATCTGGTGAAGTGAAGAATAGTGACTTGACATCAGAGAAGGCCGGCAATGCGCCATCTGGAGGTACCATTAGGTATAACAGGAAAATAACTGTAAAATGAGTACTACAAATTTAAATATATTATAGGATTGTTGTTAATGTAAATGCCGAATTAAACAATGCCGCGGGCCGTAGTTTGCCTACCCCAGGTCTAGATGTTCCTGAACATTCCTAAAAACATCGAGTCATTGCTGCCCTTCACCTCTTCATTCTTCCGGTGAGAGGACTTTTGCTGCCTCCACGAGAGGAAAAACTCCCGGGGGCACACGGCTGATTTGCCTGAGAAGGTCACACAAACACAACACGAGCGATGTCGTGATTTGACCCTCATCACGCTCCACTGGAAGGTAAATGGTTTGGTTACGAGCTCATTGAATGGGAAGCGGAGCAGGCAGTGCTCTCCGGGTTATTTGGGCTTTGATAGTGTAATGTTGTCGCAGGTAAGTCCCCCCCAACAAATGCGAATGCCCGAAAATTATTTCTCATCATGCAACATATATTCGTATCACACCCTGCAATGCCCTGCAAGTCAGTTTACAATACTACACGTTATACTCTAAATATACTCTAATAACGTATTCAATAATCTGACCAATACATACGAACATACAATATATACACACATACCATCACACCATCAGCATTGGCATTCTGCCTGCCAGGCCGGTATGGTAACTCTAAATTGAATTGGGCTAGCTCTGACATCCTTCTCTGCTCCACTGCTCTCAACTTTGCTGTTGCTAGGTGTCTCAGGGGATTATTGTTTGTGGACACTGAATTTTCGCTCCAGCAGATAGTCGCAAAACTTATCCCTAACTGCCCACTTCAAAACCAGCAGCTCCAACTTCATGACATTATCGTTGTTCATGTTCCTCTTGGAGTGCCGCAGCCCTTGACTTGCATAGCCAACTGTCCTCTGGCCATCCTCACCATCCTGTGACAACACCGCCCCAGCCCCTGATGGCTAACATCTCCAAATAACAAACTTTGGTGAAATCCGCATAAACCGAGGTGAGTCGCCTCTTCAGCGTCTGAAAAGCACATTCTGGGCTTCAGATAAATACATTTAGATTACTAGATGACCAGCTCTACCTCCTGAGCTACCATCCGCATAAATGATATAAGGGGATCCCACCAGACACTGAACCATGCCCCTTGTGGTGACCCATGGCCAAGAGAGCATGAAAAGGTGCTGTGATACGTAAATGTATTCTATAATAACCTGCAAACCCCAAGAAAGACTGGAACTCTGCAAGGTTTTCAGGAAACCTCCACTCAGGCACTGCGGGTATTTTTCAGGGTCAGTTGCCACCCCATCTGCAGATATGACAAGGCCCAGGTACGACACCTCATGTTGGAATAGTGAACACTTGCTCCACTTCACCTTTAAACCATATGTAGGCAAGTGAGGTGCTGGTTTAAGGACGTGGAGAACACAACCACATCATCCAGGTAGAGGAGCAGAGACTTAAAAATGCTTGTTCCCAAAGATGCGCTCCATGAGGCGCTAAAAGGTTCATGGCGCATTGCACAGGCCGAAAGGAATGTGATTACACTCAAACAGGCTGGACGATGTGCAAAATGCCGTCTTCTGGCAGTCACCCTCTGCTACCACAACCTGGTTGTAACGGCGGGCCAGGTCAAGCATTGAAAGCGATTGAGCATCTCCCAGTGCATTCAGTGTCTCTTCGATTGTTCACAAGGGGTATGCGTCTTTCCGATTTTGGCGTTTAATTGGTTATAATTGAAGCACATCAGGGTGCCGTCCTCCCGCACAATCAGTAGAGGCGAGGGTTACGGGCTGAAACTCTCCCTAATAAGCCCCTGCTGCAACAGCTGCATTATATGTGCTTTAACCTCCTCATACTGACTTGGAGGAAGCCCTCCGAAAATGCTGCATCACTGGGGTGTGCTCTAACAGGGGAATCTCATGCTGTAGAACCTCGCTGCAGCCCAACTGGCATCACTCTCAGTGAACAGCTCTGTATTTTCATCCAGCAAATTCCTCACCCGAGCTCATTGCTGCACCTCTAAATGGGGACAGATAAAGTCAAATGGAAACATGGCTACCCCTCCTGTTGGCGGCCCCACTGTGGCCTCCTGCATGTGTACAGAAACCTCCGCCTCCCGTGGCCTTACCTCCTGGAATGCTCCTGGGTTGACCCCCCCCCCCCCGCCACCATGCGCTACACTTAAGTGTGCCAGGCGAGTGCATGGATTTAAGCACACATATGTATGATCAACTTTAACAACAGGGACAATTAGCTCTCCTCCCTGCATCCACACATAAGACATGGACACAAACAGGTTACCTGGTAGCCACCCTTCCTTCACTCCTAGAGCCTCTACTACCACAGCCTGACCTGTGGAGTTGTTACTGTGAAACCCTGAGGCGGAAACAAGGCACATAGACTCAGCAGGTACTCCAACAAGTGAAGAGGCTAACACTTTAGCAAAACTTCGGCAGTGGTTGAGGCATGTGGATTGCATGAAAGACCTGATGGACATGATGAACAATCTTTGCACTTCTTTATTACACTTATCCCAATTACACCATTTTCCTTTTTTCCCGTGTTATATCATCTGTGCAGTCTTTCACAATCAGCAGCCCACATTGGGGGTACACCATCCCTACAATTTCTACATCAAGTTGCAAATACCCCACGTATAACAAAGGTGTCCCATTAGCCCAGTTCAAACTGAGCCACCCACACACCTTCAAAGCAGCATCACCCGTGTTTGAGAAATGTTGTCGAAAAAAACTTTCAGGAGCAACTTCGACCCAGTATCCCACAAACAGGCCAGGGGGAACCACAACACCACCACCACCGCTTGTATTACTGCAACAGCACCCACCAGTGCTTCATTATCACTAGATGTCTCCACTGAGGCTGCTAGCCTCCCCTCTGTAATTAGGCTCCTCTCTATAGAAGGGGAAAGTTTCCCTGCTGCCCCTGTGTAATCTCCCCTACAGCTGTACCAGCACCACCAGCCCCTGTAGTGCCAACACTGCCTGTTTGTTATAGCATCCCCCTTCAAACGGCTCACCTCTGCAGTGAGGGACAGTAATGCATGAGAATACTCTCTTAACCCCTCCCCCTCCCTCTCCTTCCGTCCAAAAAGAAAACATTTTTCAGCAAAGAATGTGGGTGGCCATAGGCCTCCTCAAGCACTTTTAACATTCATTCAGGATTTTTCCTCATCTCAACTGAAGAATGCTTTATCTCCTGCTGAGCCTCCCTTTCCAAATGGTCATAAATATAGGCAGCTTTTTCTTTACCTTTGTACCTGTGATAGCTAACAGGATTCTCAAGTTCATCAACCGAGTCATAGAATGTCAAAGAATCTGCCTGACTAGAAAACATCACAGCTTTTCTCTCCTTTGGCAAATATTCAATCTCCACGGAAGGTGGTTGGGTCCAGAGAAGGAGGGCGGTGCGACAGAAACTTCAGCAAGTGAGTCACCTGTTTCTGCGCGCGTCGATTCGCACGCTAGTGATGCGCGCGCCAGCAATGGGGTGCCTGTGATCACGCATGTTATATGAACGCCCACGTGCAACTTGCGATACATTCTCCGTGATCCAGGATAAAGGTTCACCTCTCTCCAAAGAAGCAAAAAGCAAATGTTTTTCATTGTAGATGTATTTATTGTAATCGAATGAAACCAAAAAAGTGCCGTGCGCAAGCGTGCATTGTGTGAACACATTCTCCGTCACTGCCCCCCCCCATGAACAACGACGATAATATATTTTCTCGCAATATTTGGGCGGGACTGCATCAGAATATAAAATTTGGGATATCGCCCAAGCCTAATAAACGCATACCGGTCTGTTAGCTTTTGCTCCAAGAGTTTGCAACCCAGGCAAGCCTCACCCAGATCGAGCACCTTCACCGTATAAACACATGTTCATCATAATCAGCCTTTCACACACTTCACCCCATAGCCCTCTAGCAGCCCACATAACATAGTTCACACATACCATTTAATGCAGGCTCAGCTCCTTAGGGAAAAATATTGCCTCACGTCACAAGGCAGTTGGCGTCCAGATAGCATAAAATCCCAGCCAAGCTCAGTACTTCCTTATGACGCCAACAGCAGCGTGCCCGGCTACCGTAATACTGTTGCTCTGCACACAAACAAAATTGCAGCTCCCTTACTATTCTACTTACTTTCTACTTGTGTTCTTCCATCTACATCACCCTGATCTCTGATATCGGTTAGATCACACAAGCAGGTTTTGGCAGTTTTTCCTACCACACACCACCCAAGTGGCATTTTCAGGGACCTCTGGCACAGAGATACAGACAGGGTTTCAGACACAGTTTATTGGAGAGAGGGAGCTAGGTGTAATAAGTCCAGGAGCATATGGACATGTCATGACAAGGGTGTGTGGGGATGGGGGTTTTACCTGTTGCTCGTTAGACAAACCAATGAGCAACAGGTATGCAGCCACTCTGATCCTCTCTTACGCTCCGAATTTCCTAGACCCAGGACAAGTGTGGCTGCTCAAACCACACCATCCCCACACCACACAGGTGAACACAATTTGGACTCAATTTATGCAGTAACTTGGGCTCAGGGCAGCTCGGGGGGAAAACTCGCGAAACATGCAAGTCGGTGCTTAAATGCAGAAGGGTGATCACAACAGCAATAAACACTCCGCCTGTAAGTCACCGAGGGACACGTCAGTCTGTAGAAAGGGAATATTCTTATATTTGAATGCCTATCGTGCAGGAAAGATTGCAGATTTTTTTTGTTCTTCTAATATATCTTTCTCCCCTCTCTTTCATTCCCCCGACACTCTCTCGCTGGGATGAAAGATGACTCATCCTGGTACGGATGCTTCTATTTCTGCTGCGTGAAAAAACCAACTTCGTGATTGGATGAAACGCCTTCAGCAGCGCTATTATCGAGGTCTATTATTTTATAACAGCAGCTCTCATTTGGCCAATGTGAGAGCTGGATGCAGGGAAATGAGAAGGCAGACTGTACATGTAATTCGTGTGTGTGTATTTGTGTGTGTGTGTGTGTGTGTGTATTTTTCTATCCCTTAATTTTTCTCGAGAGTGAGCGTAAGAGAGAGAAAGAACTCAGAGCAAGAAACAGAGAAAGAGAGGCTGAAATGGAAAAGAATGAGAGGAGAGGAAGGGATCTGGAATGGAAAGAGGATTACAGCCAAGTTACATCATTGTTTAGAGGCACCCAGATGTTTTTCATTGTATTTGGGTTGCAACTTCTTTATAAATATCGTATATGTTGTTAAAGCTAGGGCCACATGATGTGATTTTTCAAGGTGTGAATGACAATGAAAAGATTGAGCAACGCACATTTAAGATTCCAGATTTAAAGATTCAAGATTTTTATTTGTCACATACATATACATACTTTCATACATATATGCAGTGAAATGTAATTAATGACTGACATTTACAGATTGTCAGTCTCTTCTGTGCATGCACATTATAACTGCTGTCTTTGAGGAGCACAAATCTAAAGACGGACACACTCCCACACTCACAAGAGGCGAAATCGTTAGTACACCTGCGATATTTTGACACTAAAACAAACATGGATGTCATACAGCGCGGGCGTGGTTTGTGCAGTGAACTTTCAGCGCTGACATTACATCTATACAGACACTCACACACACCAAATTATTATGGAAAGACTAGCCCCAATAAAATCAAAATCAAATGTTTGGTTGAATCACAACCTGGCGATTGGTATCGTATTGAGACAGATTTGAGTCTCTCTCTCACAAATACATATTGATGATAGCTAAAATTGTAAAGCGCGACTTCCCTGGACTACCATGACTCCGCCCGATCTCCAATTTTATTGTGGTCAGAGAAAACCAAACCCCGGTTTATGGATCAGTGATATATTGTTGTCATATGAGGGTAAATATCATCTATCATTTTGGTTATCACAATTTATGGTTATCACAATCTAGTTAAATGTTGTCTTTAAGGCTGCATTACAGTAAAATAATGAAAATTGTTCTAATCAAAGCCTCGCCTTGGTCATCATATCAGGGTTACTATTGATTGTTTCTCAAATGTTACTTTTGGGTAAATATCTCTGAACCCAGAGAAGCCAGAGGCCCGTGGAGCAACCTCCACGCCCAGCCCCGAGGAGCATGACCTAGTCCCAGGACGCACGAGGCACGGACACGGACCGAGGCACGGACCGTGGGCCCGGATCCCGGCCCCACGGTGACAGACCGACATCCCGTCCGAGCCACCCGCCCCACAGGCGAGCTGGCAGGACCCCCATGCCCACCCATGGCCCGCACAAGGGGGAGGCCCGCCCCACCGCAGCCGACCAGACGCCCCGACCGGCATTAGTGCCAAGTGCCCATACACATAGCAGTGTGTGCCCAGCGTGGGGCACCTCGATGTTACACCCCCCCCCCCACCCCCGGCGATGCCGTCAGGCCGTCAGGTATACAGGCCCTCCGCCACCCCCAGCACCCAGGCGCCCGCCGCAGAGAAGTCACGCTGTAGAAGCAAAAGGCCAACAGCCGCCCCCCACACCCACAACGGCAAGCAGTTGGCCCCGTAAGGCACCCGGCGGCGCTCTCGGCAGCCCCGCCAGGTCGCAGCACATCCCAAGCCACCAGGCGCAAGCCGTCAGGACTCCAGCCAGGCCGGGAGGGGGGGCCCCACCCGATTGCCCCGCGGCCAACCACACCCCCACACAGACCCGCCAGCAACTGGCCACCCCGGAAAAACCCAGTGCTCAATGTGTGCTGTTGGTAATTGCAGTTAAAATTTTGGGGTTGGGGGTGCGAGTCCTTCAGGCAATTCAAACCCGAATCACTCACACCCCTCCTGTCCCGCAGACCCTGGTCCGATGGAGTGTTGTTCGGAGTAGGATTGGTGTGCGGGTGTATGTGTTCTAAGCTAATGTGAGTGGGATTAAAATTTTGGGACAGACAAGAAGCACGCTTGGGCAGGAGCGTGACAGGCAAGATGGCAGCTTGGCAAATATCATATGCAAAGCACCAATGGTGACCCTCAAAATATCGTCTCATTATCGATATCAAGGTATTTGATACTTACTCGGCCAAAAGTGAATTGAGTTGCAGAGGTTTTCGATTCCTGCTTTCTGGGGACATTTATCATACAAGAATTACAAAATGATAAGCCAGCAACAAATTTCATGTTAAGCAGGTATTCATTCCAAAATAGATAATAAAATAATAAATAAAAATCTAACATAAATAGCCCCTGTGTCCAGTCAATCAAGAGAATTTTACAAACCATCCATCATTACAATCTATACAGTTTTCAAATGGATGATTAGAGAAACGGCCTTCACCCCTCAATTTTAGGTACAAGTACATGTAGCGCTAGTGAAATCGATAAACTAGCAACTAGTGTATTGATTTTGACAGTGAACATAAGTGTTTTTTCTTCCACTGCTCAAATCTACTGCTGCTGTTGGCATAGTTGATGATAAAATGTCGATGACAAAAAAGCTAAAATGTTTCAATTGGTTTGAAAACTGAAAATTGATCTTAAAGGGTGTTTCTTAAGAGCTTTGTGATCAGATCATAATCATACAAGGCACTCAAACGCACAACACAGGGACTGCTGGCAGACGGGGTTTAACAACGGAGCTTTATTGAGAGACACGAAAGAGCTATGAAAGAGGGTGAGACCCGGTCAGGCTGGATCGGGCGGACGGGTCCTGGAAGACGGGACTGCCGGGCGGGACAAGGCCAGACACGACAGGGACAGCGTGGACGAGGAAGGAGGGATCCAGGTTCCGGACGAGTGCACAGGAAGCCAGACTCGACGTGTACAGGTACGGCTTGGACGTGGAAGGGCGAAAGGTGGGTTAGAGCGATGACTTGCATACACAAATTCTCAGAACTACAGTGGCGCCACAAGCAGCATTAACTGAGTTCGAGGCACTGACGATCGGGCGATGAGTGGATGGAAGGCTGGGGA
Organism: Zeus faber; assembly: GCF_960531495.2. Classification (NCBI taxonomy): domain Eukaryota; kingdom Metazoa; phylum Chordata; class Actinopteri; order Zeiformes; family Zeidae; genus Zeus; species Zeus faber. The sequence goes on from NC_137205.1 coordinate 8,205,414, forward strand.
ATAAATACTGCCGGCCTGGTGAATTATGAACATCAGGTGTGTGGGATGGTGCAGGAGGATGGAGTGGCAGAGGGGACCAGGAAGGGGTTACTGCCTCGGGACCTGTCCATGATAAATGGACAAAGAGACAAACGCCTCCAAGTGGGGCTAGGAGGCTGTGGGCATAACAGGAAAAGAGTATATATTACATGTATGAATTATAATTGGTTGTTTGAACAGGTTAAAGTAAAATTTGTTGAAATATTAAAATTGCCAGTGTGCCTGAGGACCTTGAGAGGCAGACTACATCAATCTGAAGCATTTAAACAACATCAATGTACTGCAAAGCTCCCATATTAGTGGGACTGATCTCCATTGGAAACATCTTTTTACACACATATGTGTAGACCGTGCTAAGCACTTTCCTTCTGATAGAGAAAAGGAATACAAAATCAGGGGTTTAAAACTGTAAATTGGCATACTATTGGTATACGACTCACTTGTCAGAGAAAGCAATTTTAAATGAATGGAACATGAACATGCAGTATATTTACGCATTTCTTTATTCGGCAATCGATTGCCAGGCTGCTTGTGTGGCTTAATTTATAGCTGCAGCGTAGCCTTTTTCATAATTATATGTTTACATCTCTCATATTGTTCCATTAGTAATTCTCGCTGTGAAATAAATATCATGCTCTTTATTGATCCCTGCAGCACTCTGCATTTCACTACTTGGCATCCATTGACTATCAAGAGCGTGCCTCTAAATTCATGCAATGAGGTGACTTCAATTATATGTAATTAATTAGCTCCAAGCGAAGTTACTGGAGCCGTTTGAGCTCAGACAGCAACTCAGCGCTCTTTTGGCTTGCTTTCTGGAACACCCCTGGAGGATAGGAAGGGTTCGCCACCTTCAAATCAGTTAACCATTTAATATTTTCATCAGCCTTTTATTCAGATTCTTTTTTCCACTTTCCAGTCCAGACACAAAATTTATTTCAAACAGTCGTGCTTCTGTTGGTTGCTAATACTGTAGAGACCGTAAACAGGAATAAGCATGTACAGTAAATATAAAAAAGGAAGGGAGGATGGATGGATGGTACTTAACATTGGCTAGCAACGTCAGATTAGGGATGGTGTGGAAATGCCTCAAACTAATGTTACGGAAATAATCTTGTTATTACATGCCTTAGCATGTACGGCAGGAACTGTGTGTGAATAAATATGTGGTGTGTACGTACATACGTATGTATGCCTGTACGCACATTGATAAATGTTTGGTGTCAGTGAGTACATATGCAGTGTGTATGTGTAAGTCGCTGAGCTCATGCGGTGATGTGGGTTCATCCTGTCTTCCTTTAGCCAGGCTAATGCATGGTTAGTATGATACTAATGGCTCTCTCATTTACTGTATTTAAAGAGCACTCAAGGCTTGTGGCTTCCAAGTGACGTAACCCTAACGCTTTGTGCAATGCTTTCTCTCTTTTTGATCACTTGAAAAGGTTATTATGGAAAAATAGACACATGTTTCAAGTCTATCCCGCAATTTTAACACCACTCATATTAGCTTAGAACACACACACACACCCACACAAATCTTACTCCAAACAACACTCCACCAGACCAGGGTCTGCGGGGCAGGAAGGGTGCGAGTGAATCTGGTTCAACATGCTTGGAGGACTTGCGCCGCAATTTTAACTGCATTTACCAGGGGGTGGTGGAGGGCCCGCATATCTGACTGGCTGCAGGGGGGTTGGCGCTGACTTTGAGGTGTCCTGCTCCAAGCGCACCCAGCTATGTGGATGGCGGTATGGCTGGCGTCGCCTTGCGCGGGCGTTGGTGGGCATGGGGGCCCGGCGGGCGGTTCAGACGGGGTGTCGGCCTATCAGCACGGGACCTGGCTCCGGGCCTGTGGTCCGTGCCTGGCACCATCGGCTCGGGTTCTGCAGGGTTCTGTTCTGTCTTATGCCAGCACGTGGGGGTGGGTTGTATTGGTGTGCCTCATGCACATTGCAACTGGTTTATGCTCCTCCGGATCCATCGTGGTTGTTGCTCCGTGGGCTCCTGGCTTCCCTGGGGGCTGGGGGGGCTTTCTGTAGCAGCAGGGCATGGTGCTCGGCACACACACACACCAATAGCACCTGCTTTGAACCACCCCCAAACAACCTCCTGATAACATCCCTCTTCTTTTCTCCCTCATTTACTGCCATAACTATCACAGGAAGAGGCCATGTGCCAAATTGCTGTTCCAGTTTTCCTGTAATTCGGTTTGTCAATACATGTTCGTCTGATGTTTCTATGTTTTTGTTTTTCCATGTACATGCTGTTGTTTCTTTCTATGTTTATTTTTCCTCACCTGTGGTGACTCTCCCCCTCTTGGAGTAGTGAGGATGATTTGTTGTTTATAGACGAAATCATGGTAAGATAGTTCTCCAAAGACGGATTAATGGTGGTCTTGTTTAACATAAAATCTGTGTCCTCCCAAAGATCATCACAGGTATTGCAAGCAAGTTCTTGATGATTAAAGAATGAATAAAGAGTGGCGTATGCCGCTCTGTATTTATTCTAGGACTAACTCTGTCCTAGATGCAATGACATACAAATCCCCTGTGTTGTATGCCAGCAAGCTGACAGCACGGGTAAAAAATAAAAAATAAAATGGATACAAAATATCGACAGTTTGGAAACTAAAAAAAAAAAAATTCCTTTCACTGCCTTTCCAGATTAACATTTTAAAACCAATCATCCATTTATAGGGTCAATTGAGCATCTGTTTGCAAAATGGTGGTCTAATCAATTTAATATTGTGTTACACGTCTTCACCCCCCCCACCCCTCCCCCCTTTTTCCCCTACAGTCATCCATCAAAGCTACACAAGCTGCTGTCCTGCAAGTAAAATCACACTAATCATATGTGAGCTTTCGCTTTGAGTGGACAATCTTGTTTGTGTGTGTCCATTTGTACAATTAACTTGCATCATAATTGGAATAATCTACATAGACTCAACACAGTTACTAAAATTTGTGGCGTCATTAATTACAGAATCAAACAGTAAAGTTAACTGACAGGTTTATTTTAAGCATCCCAGCCGTCCCTTGTGTTCAAGTCAAGTGCCCCGAGGACCAGACTGATAGATGTGGGGCGTAAGTATTTATAATTCAATATCTAAATTGCATATAAAACAGGAACTTTTATCTGTGTTGCAAAATTGCTTCCTTCAATATTTCCCCAACTTCTTGGTTAAACATTGTATCTTTGCAATTTATAGCACCAATAAGCCCAATTTGACCCAGATCAAGAAAGTTTCATCAGGCCTATTTTTCTTCACCATGAAATAGGCTTGGGCGATCGAGCAAAATTTCAATCATCCAATCGCGCTCTCCAGTGATCACCGATAGACGATTCTACCGGGAAGGGGGGGGGGGGGGGGGGGGGGGGGTTGGGGGTGCGTGTGCATGGAACGTAATGGAATGTGGCAGAGTCGTTGTCACATTCCATTTTTGTGGTTGTAGTTGATTCAGACAATACACTTCGCAATGAGGGGTGGAAGAGCACATAAAGTCTCATACTGTGTATACTACAGCTGATGTGTCCTGATTTTTAAATAAATATAATAAACAAAAACACATTGATTTTTTTATCATGTACTTGTCTGTTGGAAGGCTGTAATTGCTGTTTACAATGGGGGAAAAAAACGGATTATTTTTGCCGAATGCTGGTAGTAAAAGGCAAATTCAGGTGTATTGGGGTTACCTGTGTAGTAAAACGCTCGGCCTTCAACTCTCACCTTATGTTGTCGCGACATAGTAGCAGACAACATTTGTAATAATCCATGATCCATCCAATGAGTAATTTTAATTTACAGAAGCGCCACATTCCTGCATCCATGTTTGTTTACAATTGCTCCCATACTCCTACATGCAGATACAGTAAAGCACCGTGACGTAAATTTTGCCAAAAAGCAGTCCTGCCGCTGATTTGCAACATGAGGGACCATATGTGCAGCTGTCCTATCACATGAGCATGATCAGATCAGTTGTTAAACATAGACTATGATCGAACAGCGTAAACTGCACTTAGAGATTAACCATTTTAATGCTCAACAGGATTTTTCCTGGCGGATTAAAAAAAAACCATCTGTCATTAATGTCCTTTGCCATGGAGTCGATCACCGATCCGCCCAAGTCTACTATGAAACATTATCTGCTGCTTCACACTGTGTGGGCAGTAGTTCACAGTAACTCATTCTAATCAATTATTGGAATGAAGGAAGAAAGGGAGCAAGGAAGGAGGGAACAAACAAAAGAAAGAAAAGCACACAAATTAAAATGAAACAACGAAGGAAGGACAGAAAGCGAGGAAGGAAGGAAGGAAAGAAAAAATAAAGAAATAAAAAATAAGGAAGGGAAGGGAAGAAAGAGTGAACCAAAAAGGAAAGAATGTCTGCTGTCTTCAGCAGGGCTGGCGTCATCGCGTGCTGCCCAAAAGTCAGAGTTAAACAGAACTGTTTATCATGTTTGATTAGCACCAGCAGCGTTTATGAACTGCAGCGCAGGACTACAAAGTCAATGTGTGCACAGGAAGAAAGATAGACGGAAAGGAAGACCAGAAGGAAGAAAATAGAGAAAGAAAGAGACTTTGGCGGGGGCTAATGCAGCATGTACGCCTGATAAGGGGCTCGGAACGGCTCCCAGCCGCATCAGGGCGCTGATAATGAAATCACCTCTGAGGATAAATCACCTTTACAGACAACACGAAAGGTTAATGTGAGCGTTCTCGGGCTTTGCGCCCCAGACGACCGTGGAGCGTGCATTCCCCTCGCTGCGCATTCATTTTGAAAATTGCATACAAAACTCCTCTTTCCAAAAGTAACCAATCTACTTAATGGCTTTGTTTGTTTTGTTTTGTGGAATGATGGTGCCAACGGAGGGGTGGGGTGGGAGGTGTCACTCCAAATTTATTTGACTTCACACACCCACACACTGACGTGCGAACCTACCTGAAGTGGCGACACGGTGTTAATAATTTTTAAATCCTACCGTACACACCACGCTGCACTCTGACCTCCACCGAGGCTCATTGTTAAGTCCTCCACTCGCCTTTGTGACTTTGTCATCGCCCCGCTTGGCCGGCTCCCATCTCTCCTCCCGCCCAATAAGCCCAGAAATTCAACTCCTCTACACGTCTGCCGCTTCTTTCCTGAATCACATCTCCATCTCTCTCTCTCTCTCTCTCTCTCTCTCTCTCTCTCTCTCTCTCTCTCTCTCCTCTCATCGTCCTTTGACTTTAAAACTTTAAAATATGTGTCCCCGGTACTTCTCGTTGTTCCTCCGTCTTAAATCGTCATGTCGTCTCAGCATCCCTGTAGTCGTCCTGGAAGTATGCACATGACTCGGCTGTTGCTTAATAACAAAAGCTGAATTCCAAAGGGAACAATAACAAAAAGTAATACAAACAAATTCGGTCTCTACTAGGGATGGGATGATACCACTTCTTAATATCAGTTAAATTGATCAATTTTTTTTTGTCACAAACAACTGAGGCTGTTAATTTACTTATGATAGCCATCTAAAATCATCACTCTAAAACTGTTCTCCATTTCCCCAAATAAAGAAATGCAAAGGCCACAACATTCGTTTTATTTAGGTATTAAGCGCGTTTCACTGTAGAGTTTCAGGGGGATATTCATCAGACAATGGTATTGGATTACAACATACACTCACTGAGAACTTTATTAGGAACCCCTGTACACCTACTAATTCATGCAATTATCTCATCAGCCAATTGTGTGGCAGTAGTGCAATGTATAAAATCATGCAGATACGGGTCAGCAGCTACAGTTAATGTTCACAACTTCAGATTAGCCATCAGAATGGAGAAAAATGTGATCTCAGTGTTTTTCGACTATGGCATGATTGTTGGTGCCAGAAGGGCTGGTTTGAGTATTTCTGGAACCGCTGATCTCTTGGGATTTTCATGCGCAACAGTTTCTAGAGTTTACTCAGAATGGTGAGAAAACCAATGAGTGGCAGTTCTGCAGATGGAAACAGCTTGTTGATAAGAGAGGTCAATGGAGAATGGCCAGACTGGTTCTAGCTGACAGAAAGGCTCCGGTAACTCAGATAACCACTCAGTACAATCGTGCTGAGCAGAAGAAACATCTCAGAATGCACAACACGTGGAACCTGGAGGCTGATGGGCTACAACAGCAGAAGACCACGTCGGGTTCCACTTCTGTCAGCCAAGAACGGAAAGCTGAGGCCTCAGTGGGCACAGGCTCACCAAAACTGGAGGAGCATAGACTGGAGAATCGTAGCCTGGTCTGATGAATCTCCATTTCTGCTGAGGCACACAGATGGTAGGGTCACAATTTGGCGCCAACAGCATGAATCCATGGACCCAACCTGCCTTGTGTCAACAGACCAGGCTGGTGGCGGTGATGTAACAGTGTAGTGATTTTTTTCTCTGCGCAATTTGGGCCCATTAATAGCAATCAATCATCGCTCGAATGCCACAGCCTATTTGAGTATTGTTGCTAACCATGTGCATCCCTTCATGGCCACAATTGACCCATCTTCTAATGGATACTTCCAGCATGATAATGCACCATGTCACAAAGAAAAAGTCCTCTCAAACTGGTTTTCATGAGTTCAATGTTCTTCAGTGCCTTCCCAGTCACAAGATCTGAATCCAATAGAAAACCTTTGGGTTGTGATTGAAGGAGAGACTCGCTACATGAATGTGCAGCTGACAAATCTGCAGGAATTGCATGATGCAATCATGGCAACCTGGACCACCATCTAAAAGGTTTCCAACATCTTGTGGAATCCATGCCGGGAAGAATTAAGGCTGTTTTGTGAGCAAAGGGAATCCCTACCCCATATTAGTATAGTGTTCCTAATAAAGTGTTGTGTACATTATGTCCGGTATCTGATCCAGTCCCTTTGGCCAATATTGGACGGATCGGTACATCCCTAGTGTTTGCATAAATAAACAAATTGTTGAGTGGAGACCATTACGGGGAGAATTGGCATGCGTGATGGGTGGAAATAGAAAAAAAAAAATGTAACTCGGATTTTTATCTTAATTAGGTAAACTTAAGACAATGTTTATTCCCTGCGTAAAAAAAGATTCTATTCGACATTGCCGAGACCCATGCTATGTGACGGAGTGTGACGGAGTTCTGTCTCACCGCCCTGACCGCCTGGCATGTTCAGATTGCACCATGACATACGTGATGAGGGCATTTACACCAGGATTGTTATCTGGTTTCCCATTGCTCGCTCACGATGCTCTCTCTCTCTCTCTCTCTCTCTCTCTCTGTCTTTCTCACACACACACTCTGCCCTGCCACTCAGCCAGTAGGGTTTCTTAGCTGTGTGTGGGTCCCTGGAGTCCTTCCACCTCTATCTCTGCTTCGTATGGACCTTTTCATCATCACCTATTTATCTTCCCCTCTCTCTTGCCATGTTGTGACTGTCACAACATGGCAAGAGAGAGGGGAAGATTATTTTTTATTTTTTATTTTTTTGGTCTTCTTAGCATTCCTCTCTCTCTCTCTCTCTCTGACGCAAACGGACACATTGTGCGTTCACATTTTCCTTCTGTTTGGTCGTTTGTTGTGTTCTGTTGTGTTGTGTACGTACAAGTCGGCCCAATATCTTCACACACATTAACTTACACACAGACGCACATAAAACACACACAAAGATGAGATACTGCTGGGGGATGTCGTGGTGTGTTGACGTCAGGCCGTGCCCACTTAGCAGGGGCAGGAATGCTCTTTGGAGGTCAGGCCCGCCACATCTGTCACTGCTGGGGCGGGAGGGGGTAACGACAGAGAAGTGAGAGTGTGATGGATGGATGGAGGAGTAAAGAGATGGACAACAATGGAGGAGATGGGAAAAAGATGTTGTTGATGACGATGATGATGATGACGCAGGGATAAAAGAAGGAGAGAAGGGAATGGATAGGTGAAGCAAGACAGATGAGATTGCAAGAGACAGGCAGGAAAGGGTAAGAGTTAAAATGAGTTTCGAAAAATGCAGATGTCGTGAGGTAAATGGAAAGAAGTAGCAGAATTTGTCGTGATGCTGTGTCAAAACCTGTGTGTGTGTGTGTGTGTGTGTGTGTGTGTGTGTGTGTGTGTGTGTGTGTGTGTGTGTGTGGCGGTGTGTGTGCGTGTGCGTGCGTGTGTACGTGCGTGCGTGAACCCAGAGTGAATATTCTACCAATACAAAGTTCCTTCTGTGAGGAGAGTTCACACACCTCCGCAGGGAACAAAAGGAAGGCACCGTAGCGAAGCGTTTTGCAGATTCGGGTGGGTTTAGTCGGCATGCTTGATGACTTTTTGGGCTGTTATACACTCCCAGCTGTTTCTAAGCCTGCTCCTAACAGCCATCATGACAACTCAGCCTCTGATGTACCCAAAACCTTTTGTTGCGACTAGTGGTGTGCGACTAGTGGTGTGCGACTAGTGGCGCGGATTAATTGCAAAATTTAACCATCATAGTGAAATACAGTTTTACGACCACTGTTAATTTTAAAGTAATAAATCCCTAAATCTTGATGCATAGTTGCAGTGATATAAAGAGACAAGACAGATGCGTGCTGTATTTTAACTGAAGCACAATCATTGCGTTAATCTTTACGGTACATCGAGTTGTTAGATCTGCTAACTCGATGTAGATCCGCTAGTACGCAAATACAATCTGTATTGAGAGATGCAGACTTCTCTACATAATCAGCTGTAACCTGCTTGATTCTGAACCAATTTTCATGAAATTGTGTTTGTTATAAACGTGACAAATTGAACACGATACTGGTTAAATGGAATTCAATTCAGTTACTGGGGGCGGATCTAATCATATTTTTGCTGATCCAAAAAATGATCTGATCCATGACTCAAAACCGTGATACGATCCGAACGGTGTGTGTGTGTGTGTGTGTGTGTGTGTGTGTGTGTGTGTGTGTGTGTGTGTGTGTGTGTGTGTGTGTGTGTGTGTGTGTGTGAGTGTGAGTCTGTGTCTGTGTCTGTGTCTGTGTGTGTGTGTGTGTGTGTGTGTGTGTGTGTGTGTGTGTGTGTGTCTGAGCGAGATAGAGAGTAAGAGAGAAAAAGTGAATGTGTTCAAATAACACCCGGTTATCTAAACCTGTATGTGTGTATACGAGCATTGTGTGTGTGTGTTTGGTCTACGTTTCTGTCCATAAATCTTTGGGTTGTAAGCACATCAGTGTGGCGATAATTCAAAATTATATTGTGTCACAGTTGTATCATATAGTCGAAAAGTGAACGTATTTTATATTGTGATACAGTTTTGTATTCTTAATTAAAGATAATGGAATTTTAAATATATAATAAAATGATATATGTTTATTATATGATAAATAATATATATAAATTAATTATATGTTATGTATTTATGTGTAAATATATAATAGATTTATTTAAATGTGTATAATGATAAATTAATGAATACAAAATATTGTCAAAAAAATTCACTATGATAACATTGTGATAAATTATTTTCTATCTCTCAGCCCTGTGTGTGTGTGTGTGTGTGTGTGTGTGTGTGTGTGTGTGTGTGTGTGTGTGTGTGTGTGTGTGTGTGTGTGTGTGTGTGTGTGTGTGTGTGTGTGTGTGTGTCTGTGTGTGTCTGTTTGTCCTTTCCCCTTCCTAATTAGGCTCCAGATCTGCTTTAGCTGGCTTCGGAATCAGTCGTCGGCTCGGCTGCCATTTCTATCCAGTGGCTCTCTCAGCTCATTAGAATAATGGACTACTCCATTTAAGCTGTCAAACTTCTTACCTCCCCATTCTTACCTGCTCACTTTGCTTTCGCTCATCGTTACTGTCACTCTGGTGCCGTCGCTGCACTCCCACCACCTCCCCTGCATCCACCCTGGGGCCCTGCCTCGTTTATCCAAAGGGGGAATTCCAGTTCATCACTCCCATATTCCATTGGCTGCCAATCTATTCCAGTTCTTGCGCTAACCTTGCACAGGGATGTTGAGAACATGTGCCAAACCTAAGTGCTACATGTATACTAGCAGTTCAAGTCTGACAGACCTATAATTCAAATAATGGCATTTCATTTGACTTCCACTGGTTCTGGTGTTGGTTGTTAAGGCCTCTTAATCCGCCTTTACATGGAATCTGACAACGGATCCAACTATGAACCCACCCCCTGGCGGACGTCATAGAGCAGCATGTCTCAGTTTTTTGTTGTGGTCAAGAGTCGGACCACAACATTGTCTTCACTCAACCTTCAGCACAATTGGTTGTGAGTTGGACTCAATTTGGACTTTATCTTGATTGAATTCGACTAGCTTCAAACTCAGACTTGACTCGGACTTTAACTTTGATCTCTGCCCAGTTTCGGTCTAACTCCCCCGAAGACTCGGCCTTAGTCTTGACTAAGTCTCTGCTACAACACTGGCTGAGTCCCATTCCAAGTGTTTCACCACTATCAACGCAGCCACACCGAAGATCCGCCCAGTCATGTTGTGTCTTGGACCTAGATGGTGATAGGGTGAGAACTCACACCCTTTCACCCTAAACACGAGGGATGCGAGACAAAAAACTGGTTCTCTCAATATTAAGAGCGTTTCTCGGCTACAGTTTCTATGACATGTGTGGCCTGAAATACATTTTGGAAAGACTGACTTGTGAATTTATTTGAATTATTTATAGAAGGACGACTCATGATGTGTGCATTCTCTTTGGACGGATGATTCACTTGCCTTCCGTAGATGTCATTAACATATTGAATCACAGTAACTGCAGAATTACATTGATCCTGAAATTGACACCCATGAATCGGGACATGGAATGAAGAGCTAATTCATATCTCCATGTGTGTGGTAGTATGTATATGTAATAAGTATGGTACACATGGTTCACGGTGTCATCTGAACAAGCTCATCACACGTGACCGCAGTGTTGGCCCACTGGGAGATATTGTTAGAAGATTTTGCGTGTTTTCACCAGGAATTAGACAGATTATCTCGGAAAATGAAATGATCCTCATTGGGATTCACTGCGGCGACTGTAAAGAATGTGGTTATCGTATACAGAAATATGACCAACAGAAAGGATTTAGTGTAATACAATAAACACAACATAATGCTTCATATTCTAATCCATTAATACAGGACAGCACGATTGAAATTCTATAGGGCTGTGGGGGCTGTTGACAGATTAAATGGAAAAAATATAAAAAATAATCATCAATCCATTGGCTCCCAGTGTACGCGCAGCGTGAACATTTGCATAGTTGGTGCTCTTTTCCCAAATATAATACACTTACCCTTAAAAGCACTATGTAATGGTCAGCCAAAGGGCACTGCTACCCTGCCAAAGCATGTGCTCAGTTTGCCACTGGCTTTCATTTCTAGGGGAACTATTTTGTTTTCCCCTGATTCTTATGTTGTTTTTTTTTGATGATCCAACTTGATGTAATAATTAGATGTGCTTATAGATCTTAGAACTAGAAACTGGGTCACGGAAACTGCCAAAACCACCTGAGAAAATGCCAGCTTTGAATCACATTATAAGACGACAGCATCCAGGCGGCATGTTTTGTTGTTATTTTTCTCACTACGGGTGGTCCCTTTGAGATGAGAATGAAATTTTTTTAAAGAAAGGGTATTAAGATCAGAGCCCTACAACGAAGCACAGTACTCACACCCAGTCTGTGCGACCTTTCATTATCTGCTCAGCTGTCACCTCACCGTTAGGGAGCACCCATTTAGTGTTTCACCGACTTTGCACAAGGCTTTATCAACTAAGCTATATTTACATTGGAGCTGGCACTTTTTATCCAGTGCAATTTGTCACGAGTGGGCAGCCTGCAATTTAACACAAGCACACATACACACGCACGCACACACCCATCATCTCACTGTTGGACAAACTTTTTTGTTGGGAACAAACCACCATCCTCTTGGATCTCCTGAACCACTACCTCATCCTGCCATCCCACAAGGTCTTCAGCAGGGCGGGTGTCAGACTGGCCGAGGCTGCTGCAGCGCTTTACGACATGTTGGCTTGATTGTAACCACGTACAGTTCTGAAGGGTTTATCTGTTTAAGAAGATTTGATGCTCGAAGGAAGCATGAAGCCATCTGCACATCCCATGGCATCTCATTGGCACATGGATCCCTCTCTCTCTCTCTCTCTCTCTCTCTCTCTCGCTCTCTCTCTCTATCTCTCTCTATTGCTCTGTCTGTGATGTGTGAGTCTGGTTATTCTCTGTTGCACTATAATTACGCTCTGCCCAACTAGCTCTCTCTCTCTCTGTCTCTCTTTCTCTCTCTCTGTAGCTCTGTCTTGCTTTTTAATGAAGCCATATTCAAATTTCAACCTACCCTCAACTCCCCTGTTCCCTCCCTTCTCGTTATCATAGCTCTCTATTCTATCTTGTCTTGTTTTCCATTTACTTAACAGTGTCTATCGCTTTCTCAGTCTAAGTAACACAAACACACACTGACACCTCGTCCTCTCCTGTTATTCTCTGTCTTCGCCCGTAGTGCCATCCTTCTGGGGTCTGGTGAACTCAGCCTGGAACCTGTGCTCCATGGGGAAGAGACAGTCGCCCATAGACGTAGAAACGAGTCACATGATCTTTGACCCATACCTGACTCCGCTCAAGCTCAACACGGGGGGCCGCCGGGTAAGCAGCATGCTATATTTCAATACATGGAATGACCATGCTGATATCTAAAGCGGCCATCTATTTTTGCCTTAATTTCCTTTTTTCTTGTAGTTAAATTATGGACAAATGGTAGAAGCTGGATTTGTCTTGAGTCAGCAGGTCTCACTGTGGGAATGACTGAGGGAACAAAAGCTGAACATGGCAATTGAATCCAAAGGGTCAGATTTGTTGTGATTAATGGTACATTATTGACATGGCTAGATACCAGGACCATACCCTTAATGACACATAGTTCTTAATTGCCGATCATCAAATGACTATTGAAGTTCTTCAGGCAATGTACAAAATACTTCACTCCGTTTGCTAATTTGCTCACAGCACTCAAATCATTTCTCATTGCTTTCACCCAAACAGCCAATGTTGAATCAAATTGCCGCTATTGTACAAGTACAATCGTCTATAATCGGCCTAATGAGCAAGACTTGCTGATGAGAATGGATTGCATTTCTTTTCACTGACTGATATTAGTCCCAGATGTATTTGTATGTTTATTGGATAGATCCTCACAGCTTTTTTCGCTCAAATTTTAGAACAATCTGAGATCAATGCTACATGCTGTCAATATTATTTTACAGGTGCAACTCATGACCTGTTCGACCAACATATTTACATTGCAAAGCCACGACAGAATTGCAGAATCGCAGACCAGCATTGGCAAATATTGAATATCAGCGTGTGCTCTTACAGTTAATGACGATGGGGGGCAGAGTCATTTTTGCTGTGTATGTTTCTGTTCTATGATAGACAAGCAGGTGTTTTGTAGTCCTGTCCATTTACTGTCAAGGTACTTACATTAATCAGAAACCTCTGATATCCTTAATGAAATGACAGGGTGTCGCAGGATTTTTGATTACTACTGATGGTTACATAGAAAATTACTTTGTACTTTGTTACAGTATATTGACATTAGTGTGTTAATATTTGGACTACCTTGGCTCAACCAATGACAAAGGGAACTTTCATTGGTCTGAGTTAAGATCTTTTGAGTGAGTTGGGGCCTTGTGCAGGTGAATTATAGTGTTGCACAGTTAAAGTATTGTGATCACTATTGTGATAGTGAATATTGCACTTACAGTTTTGAGAATGTTGACAATGCTTCTGAAAATGTGTGAAAAGGGATATTAAAAATATTATAGATGTTAAATATACTGTCTGATTCATCCAAGTAATATTGGAGCCTCAATGCCTGTTAGAATTGAGGGGATGGCACATCTCAAATTTTCCTAGTGAGGTCTTGTGGCAAAGAAGTTACAAACAAGCGGTGTACTGTATTATACTACACTAAACTGAACTATACTATACTATTCTATTCTAACAATACCGTACTATAGTGCAGTGTACTATAGTGTCCTGTACTATACTTTTCTATACTATACTATACTATACTATACTATACTATACTATACTGCAGCATACTACTGTATACTATAGTGTACTTTAGTGTACTATAGTATACTATACCATACTATACTTCCTTATATAACATTACACTGAATAGGTCAATGGATATGGTTTTGTCATGGCAGATATATAGCCTCTTGGCTGTTCTGCTTTCAGTGTGTATAAAGTATCGAATCTGTCCAAGACAGCTGTCATCTTGTGTGTGTGTGTGTGTGTGTGTGTGTGTGTGTGTGTGTGTGTGTGTGTGTGTGTGTGTGTGTGTGTGTGTGTGTGTGTGTGTGTGTGTGTGTGTGTGTGTGTGTGTGTGTGTGTGTGTGTGTGTGTGTGTGTGAGTGAGAGCGAGGGAGTGAGCGAGCATTTCCTTACTAGTTTCTTACTTGAGTAGCCAACTACGAAGTGGTCCAACTTCAGGATGTTCTTATTCAGTGAAGAAGGTGTAACAACCCTCCCAGGTGAACTTTTCAGTCATCCAAAATGTCAGCTTTGTGAGGGATTATAAGACACAGCTTGACACAGTGTGTTTTTGGAATTTATTTAATTTGGCAAGATTTTAGGTTTGATAGACAGTATAAAAAGGGACTCCTTTCTGGTAGTTGAGAAGAGTAACTTTTATGGAAATCATTCCAAAAAAACATAACTTCATCAACCATGATAGTGAACACAATTTCACGCCCAAAGTCATTGTAACCTTGACCTTTTCCATCTGCAAGCATTCAACTTAGACTTTCATCCTTTTTTACTCCAAAAAAGACTGTTACAAGTGTACCACTAAGTGTTTATTCAAAGTAAAATTAGTGAAGACCCTGGACCAGACAAGGTCAAGAACAATTGGGACTGTGTGAAAGATTAAGTAGAAAAGAGGATGTACAGTAACTGCAACTATGCTTAATATGTACCTTAAACTAGAGCCCGACTGATATATCATTGGGCAGATAATATCCACTGATATTTGGGTTCCGAAAAACCATCAGTATCGGTTGAAATGACACCGATAAAGTGCCAATAAAGGTTATATCCAACCAATGGTTGTACCACAGATGAACAGATTTAGAAGCCACGAGTAGAAGTAAGTAAAGTTCTCATGACTTTACAATGCTTAAAGGTCCAGTGTGTCACATTTATGGAACTGACTTGGCAGAAATTATCCCATGAATGATCCCATGAAATAATCCCATAATCCCATGAAAATAAGAAATGTGTTGGCGTTACCTTAGAATGAGTCGTTTTTACCTACATAGGGAGCAGGTAAGCGTCATTGAGGCCGCCATGTTGCATCACCATGTTTCTCCTACAGTACCCCAGAAAGGACAAACTAAACACTGGCTCTAGAGAGGGCCTTTCGCAAGTTTCATGGCCACCGTTTCTTTTACAGAGGCTGTCATGTTGCACCGCCATGGGGAGGTGTGTTCAGTTGGTTGCGATCTGCAACTGCACCACTAGATACCACTTAATTCTATACAGTGCACCTTCAACTAAATCTGGAATTAACAGCGCATTTCAACCTGAACGATGAAGCTAAATATTTTCAAGAGCCACCAGAGGAGACCGACGGTACTGCCGTTATTGTTGCTACAACAGAAGAAGTTGATGTCGTGATGACATCCGTTAAGGGTTGGTGATGCAGATTATGAACAAGTAGCAATGGACAAGATTCTCAAGTTTACCTGCAAATGCAGCCAGGGGCGAAAAGAAAATGAAAAGAGGCAGCCCCAAACAGGCTCTCAGAGTGTAACTGGGGTAGGGTTGGGGTTAGCCCACATAACCCCCAAGAACTTATTTGGCATACGCACATTTATATATTAAATGATACACCGAGATTGATATACAAAGACTAATATTATTGATAGATTGTACATTTTGTTGTGTTGTCCACACTTTTAAACTCCTAAATAATTCCACTTTTATAAAACATGTATATTCTTACTGTTAAATAAAAGCTTTTTTTAAAAACAAAGATGTTTGTCGATGATGCTTTTCAATATTCCCTATAAACACAAGAACAATGAAGAGATTCCCCATTCAGCAGGATGTCAAGTCCCCATTCAGCAGGGTATCAAGTACCCATGTGGCAAGTGGCCATGTGGCTTTGTTGGTCCTCCAAACCATTTGCAGGCGGGGAAACTTTGAGGGCGGGAAGTGTCGGGAAAACTTTGAGGGCGATTATCTCAGAAACACAGTTTGCTGCACCCTCATCATTAACAAGTAATAGCTTAAAAAAAATTGCTTGATTCGCACAAGTGACACCTTGTTTTGAATGTTGTTTTGAAAAAAAAAAGTCAAACTGCACCAAAAGTACCTTAAATCTGTGGTGGGTCACATATTCATCTGTTGACATAAAATTTTAGAGAAGATTACATGTCATCTTAGAGAATATTAAATAACCATTAAGGGATTGTCAGTGACGATTGTAAGTTGACGGAGACTGTGGACAAATGGACATGGGGCATAAGCCTACTGATATCATGAATCCTCCCTGATCTCCCAGTATTTATGTTTTTTTTTTCATATTTTATATTCATCTGGTCATTTCCTCATGCCATGTCACTAACCTCGATGTCATTTAGGATCCATGTCACTCCCTTCCCTTCACCTGGTTTCCCCCGTCTACAGCTCATTCCCATGTTAGTCCTTCAGTATATATACAGTATACCAGTCCGCTTCCTTTTGCTCTCTGCCAGATGGTCTCTTGCATTACGCTGAACTTTCCTGCACTTCTACCTGTTTCCTGGACCTTCCATCGGAACCTGATTCCCTGGACTCTGATTCTCTGCCTGTTCCCTGCCGGATAAGTTTGCCTTCTCTGACTGATCTTCTGGTTTGGACCCATATCTGTTTTTTTGGAATACTTGTGGACTTACCTGATAGTTTTTGTGTCCTGCTTATTGGTTCACGTCCGTTCTGAGTCAGTGAGTGTAACAACTATAACATTAAATTCATCCCTGCTGGGGTTTTAAAATTGACATTCCTTACTCACCCCGAGACAGTCTAAAACATATTCCGTGTTTGTGTCCTCACACATGGAGTTCACTTGCAGGTCCAAAGCAATGGGTCTGAATGGTGTCCGTTTTATTTTAGTCCCAAAAGTTTATAAAGTTCCAGGATCTGTCCTGGAATTGTTTTAAAAACAATAGAAAAAAGCACAACAGTAACAAATTTGATGTGGGATTAAAAAAATGTTTTTTTTATAAAATACTATTTTAATTTTAGATTTGTTAAATAAATGTGTGCGTACTATGCCATAAAGGACACTGACAGAGTGCCAGTGCTTTTTATGATAATAATTATTTGTGTTACTGTTTTTTGAGTTAATTATTTCAACTGTTCAAGCTGATTTATTTGAGTTAAGTTATTATTGAAAGTATGTATTCATTTTTTTTTTTTTTGTATTGTGTATTCATGTTTATTTTGATCAATGTTTTTCTAATATTTTCTAATTTTTTTATTTTCTGCCAAAAGCTGAAAAATAGATATGATAAAATGTCGTAACTATCGTAATTATTTGCCCCTTAAAATCGGTATCAATATCATTGACAAAAAATCCCTTTCGGTCATCCCCTACTTTAAACCCCCTCATGACACATGCTAAGCTGCTCTTTATTGGGTTTATTACTATTTAGCCATGTTTTCTTATGTGGGTAGTCAAGGATTTTCTTTACTGGCAGAAAACATTGCTGGATGAATCTTGAGATTTTTAATTTTGAGAGCCCAGATGGTGTTCAAATAAATTACTCTTGTTTTTCTCGCCATGTTTATTGGTGAACACCGGGGATCAGAAAACAAATTTCAAACTAACTTGTCTCCCATTTGCTAGTCACACACCTGTGTGCAGCACAGCCCCATTTGTCAGCGGCTGCGCCAGATCGGAACACAGACCTAGCCTCCTGACTTGACACTTGAATGTGAGCTCTGTGGCCAGATCTGGGATCTGATCTCATGTTCCCGCCTAATATAGAAAATTACTTTGTGTTGAAATAACACTGGGTGCAATAGAATCTGTTTTGTTATTTCTATATCTTAAAATGATATTTAGTGGTAGGGCCTGTATCAGATGTACAAGAGAGAGCGATGTGTGGATGCGAGAGCGTAGCCAACACTGGTGGGTTCATATTGTCAATGGGACTTTCACTGACACTGACTGGGTGCTGAACCTCCGAATGGGAAAAGATTCCTTGAGCAACTAAGTGCGACATAAGCATCTACATAAGCATCTCCAGTGCCAGCATAACCACCTCCGCATACCTGTGTCTGTGCTCAAAAGGGTGGCGGTGGGATTCGTGACACACGGCTCATGTTATCGAGCAGTGGCCCATATGTTTGGACTCAGCAAAACCGCCTCATACATTGTTTTGTTTCAGTAACTGCTCTCCATTTTCACCTGAACAGTGACATCAGTTTCTCCCCACGCTTTATTTTCATCTGCCTTTTTTTGCCTCTGCCACCGGACTGGTGACTTTCATGTGAGGGATTAGAAGACATGGGGCGTGGTTTGCTTATTTAGCCAGTAATCTATCCACATCATGGCCGGATTGCTGTCCACACTTCTGTGAAATGCGATCACAATGGGAGCAAGGCCACCTTGGGATGTGGTCTGGCTGATCGGATCTCTGATGATGTTGGTTCTGATCTGGTATTGTCCAGACCTGACAGTAAATGCGTCCCAGCGTGTGGGATCACGGAACTTGCATTAAAACAAGAAACGTAACCGATCCCTCAGATTTGGGCAACTCAACAATGCTATCGTAAATGTCACAGGACTTTCCTTTTCTTATATCATTGTTGCCAAGTACTCATACAGTATCTAAGAAGAGGTGCTTTGCAAATTCTCAACAAAGTGTCAAGTGGTTTTACTGAATCTAACAATGATTAGGGAACCCTGGTGATAACCAGTAGAATAAACCTCACTTATCAGAACTTAGTGGCCATTTGAAGCATTTTATTTCCTCCTTGCCCTCCAGTTTGGTTGGTTGGTTACTAGGCGAAGGCAGCTACAAAGCACATGAGAATATGCCTGCTGTAAAATGTATTTGACAACTTTACGGCGCCCCATTAATTCAACTGACAGAACTCCTACACTCGCAGGCTGCAGTTACATTTGCAGATGTATGTTCAGATGTCTGATTCTGACAGGGTAACTTGATCTTTATGGATCATACTGTGTGTATACATAGAATATTCCTGTCTTTCCTGTGGATTTGACATGAATCATTTGCTTGGTTTCAAAACAGTTTTCATATATGTTCATTCATTCATTAGTCAACCAAACATTTAATTCTCCCAGATGTTGTTGGATAAAGGAGGTTCTATTGAGCTCTAAAGGTCCCTTTTTCCATCTTTAGTGCTTCTCTTTGAAATGTTGTATTTGGTTGGAGGTGTCAAATAGGGAGTGGCCAATTGATCAATTAAGTCCAGAATTCCTTTCTCAGTCTCTGGCATTGGGCTCAAGCTATTAAGGATAACAGCAGATACAAACATCCTCATAAGCGAACTTGTGCAATCATCTTCCAGTCTGGTTACTCTCTGCTTAAATTCTGTGCACCTTAAATTGCTGTAGGTCTCAAGCTGATGATATGATGGTCTGTATTGACAGGCAATAATAATAATAATAAATCGTATCTAAAAATGACAAGCAGCTGATGTTTTTCCGTCTTTGTCTAAGTCTGTGACATTTTTGTTGGCTTTTGACTGTTGCCCATTGAAAATTTCTACAATGTGGCACAGTGTATCATCAGTCTAATGGCACGAACTTTCATAAGCCCCACACCCCCAACCCTGCACCTGTCCTCATCTGAACTGAGCTGCTGTCATGCATGGCCAGTCCTGGACAGTGTCACCCAGGGCTGAGTACATGAGTACATGGGTACACTCTTGACATCTTAAGAGGTCGTGGAACCACTAATTCCCTGACGATCTTCATGAATCAAAGAGCGCCTCTGCTCTCCAGGAGTAAAGAGGCCATCCACTTCATATCATTCCCCAAGACAGTGGTGTCAGATGATAACCGTGGCTGCAAGTTGCCGTCCGATGGTAGAGGCTGTGGCCCTGCTAATACTAGCCATGAGGGAATGTAGGTCATTTGGTGGGATATTTGGATTACTGAAATGCCCTGCCAAAGCTCATTAACCGTGCAGGGGGAATTATGTTTTCAATAAGACGAGTACAATATGTATGTCCACTTATGCACAGTGTATTTACATAATATATCAAATGTTGCTACACCTCATTACATACCGCTGAGTGCTCTTCGCTGTGTATGTGAAAGATAAAAGGGACTTTTATCTTTAATGAGAGCCTTGAGCAAGCTTTCATGGTGAATGCTATAGTCTACTGAAAACCCCTATATGGTCTATATGAAACCCAACAATGTTGTTTTCTATGAACTTTTATGATTAAAATGTCATCTCTAGGCTAAGCAGATGAGATTAAGCTTGATTGCTAAGAGGTGCATGGTGGTCAATTTGCGTAATGAGCATAATGAGCTAATTAATCGCCAAAAACTGGAAATGGCTGAAGCTGAAATCATTTTGCTTCTAGTTAACTAAGAAAAGGTGATCTAAAGCTGCTTTCACACAAGCACTGCAACTCTGAAATTATTGCGACATTACCCAGAGGAGCTGTATGTGTGAAACCAAATGTCCGAATCAGTTGGACTGCATACCGGTCTTTACCCAGACAGCACCTTAGTACAAAGTCTGCGTAATGTCCGATTGAGCAGTGTGTGTGAACAGAGCAGGTGATCATCCGGAGCATTCACAGTGGGGGTGTCCTGTGTTAATGACATCTCTATCCTGGCGACTGCCGCATGATGGTGACCTCATCAACATGCGTGCTTGCTGAGAGTGAAGATGGGTTATTTACCGCCATAACATAGGAGGACAAAAATGAGAAGAAGATAATATACATTTATATTGGTGTGTGGGGGTTTCTTCCCACTGTTAAGGGTTCAGTGAGAGAGTCTTTCTGGCCGTGGTGCGGTTTATTGTCCATTTTAGTGTCTGGCACGCAGGCCACAATTTTATATAGTCGTCTCGGGCGCAGGAGGAATAGCGTTCCACTCCTGGGCTGCTCATGAGCCTGTGCGCCCATCTCCTCAGTAAGACAAAACATTAAGAAAACTCCCTGCCTTGATTTGGACCAATTAGCGCCGTTAATTGGGCCAATTTGAGGCAGCTTGGCGGCCGTGGGAAAAGGAAACCTTGCTGTCGTCTGCAGCCGGTGCTTGACCATGCCCCTTTGTCCGCCATATACCCCCACCGCCCGCCTTAGGCTGGGGAGCCAGCCGCCGACAGCTGACTCCCCCCCCCGCGCCCCCCCCAGAGAAGGAGAGAAAGTCAGCCACGACCATCTGCACCGCCGGCCTGTGGACCACCCAGAAGTTAAAGGGCTGGAGAGCCAGGTACCACCAGGTGATCCGGGCCTTTGTGTCCTTCATGCGGTGGAGCCACTGCAGCGGGGCGTGGTCCGAACAGAGGGTGAAAGCTCGTCCCAGGAGGTAGTAGCGGAGGGAACTGACTCCCCACTTGAGGCAGGAAAGGGAACCGTGCTGTCATCCGCAGCAGGTGCTTGACCATGCCCCTTTGTCCGCCGTAGCAGCTTATTAAGTCATCCTCTCCTTGTGAGCACTTTGTTTTAAGTCTTGATTACACTGAGTGAACAAATTTTCTTATGTAAGTATACTGTATTCCAGCAGACAGGTGCAACAGGCAAATCACTTATTGCGCCACGTGACCGAAGCCGACTGCACCAATGTGCCATCCCATGCATCTTTTCTGTTTAGGGCTTTTTCAGTGCGTACGACAGGACCTGAAAACAATTTTAGGGGAAACTCAGAAGTCTATGTTTTTTACGTCAAGAATTCATTTATTGCCATAATTAAGTCATGCTACCTTTCCTCATTAGTATAATCTGGATCCACGTCCATTTAAAAGCGGTATTAGATATTATTTATTTATTTTTCATCATGCTGTTTATCCCGACCCCAATGGTTTCATAACATGTTGTAAAAAAGATTTTATGAGCTAAGATGTGCAGTCACCCCCTCCCCTACCCCTCTCCAACTGGCGTCACCTGCTATTCTCCACTTGACTCTCCCAAGATGCTCCACGAATACCCACGATGAATGATAATACCTCCAAAAAAGACATTTCCACCTGGAGCTGAAGGGCGTGAAAATAAAAAACTACAAGAGGGAAAAAAGCGCAGGATAAAGGTATGTAACTATTATGAATGATCTGTAGCTAATATTAACTTCATACCCACCCAGCTAACGTAAGCTATCTGATACGTTTTTCATTAGAGCAAGCTTGTGTTTCTTACTATTGGGTAGGATTGCAACTGCAAGCATCATTTGACATCCTTGATGCAAGGATAGCTTTTTGCTTGTGCAACCTAAAAGCACAGTAACATGATAGTAACATAATAGTAAAATAACAAATAAGGCCTACTTTGAGCAAAACAATCACTCAAGGATGAAGTGAACTTACCAGTAATAATTCATTTGTGTGTGTGTGTGTGTGTGTGTGTGTCTGTGTGTCTGTGTGTGTGTGCACGCGCATGTACGTACATGTACGTGCGCGTATATGTGTGTATATACATATATACTATATATATACAGCCAGTTGAGATCAGCCACAACATTAAAACCACCACTAACAACCATATATATTGTGTAGCTCTCCCTCGTGCCGCCAAAACAGCTCTGACCCATCGAGGCATGGACTCCACAAGACCTCTGAAGGTGTCCTGTGGTATCTCGCACCAAGACGCAGCAGATTCTTTAAGACCTGTAAGTTCTGAAGTGGGTCCTCCATGGATCGGGCTTGTTGTTCTTGTTGTAACTTTTTAAGCAGTTTGTGCTGCAGTAGCTCTTCCGTGGGATCTGACCAGACAGGCTAGACTTCGCTCCTCACGTGCATCAATGAGCCATGGGCGCCCATGACCCTGTCACCGGTTCACCGGTTTTCCTTCCTTGGACCACTTTTGGTAGGTACTAACCACTGCATACCAGGGACAGCCCACAAGACCTACCATTTTGAAGATGCTCTGACCCGGCCATCTAGCCACCACAATTTGGCCCTTGTCAAAGCCACTCAGATCCTTACACTTGCCCATTTTTCCTGTTTCCAACACATCAACTTCAAGAAATGATTGTTCACTTGCTGCCTCATACATCCCACCCCTTGACAGGTGCCATTAGAACGAGATGAGCAATGTTATTCACTTCACCTGTCAGTGGTTTTAATGTTGTTGCTGATCGGTGTGATAAAGTATAATTAGCATCATTTTAAATGAAGTGGAATATATTTTTTACAACATTCATTTTTTGTTTATTCAGGGTCAGTGTGGCTTGCAGCAAGAAGAACTGCGTTATTGAAGAACTGGCAAAAGTAAACTTCAACTTTCCAAGGTCACAGCCATCAACACTTGATGAAGAATCTTTATTTGTCACATGACACGCCACTACAACACATACTTTGGATGGGGAAATGGGTTCTCTGCATTTCACCCATCCTGGCATCCCTTCCTCTGTGGGGGGCAGCCAGGAGCAGTGGGCAGCATTTGACGACGCACCCGGGGACCTGGTTCCAAATGTCCATCGCTGGTCGGATAATGATGTGCATGTATTTGGTGGGGGTCCTTACTGATGTTAGATGGAGGACACCCTATGTGAGCACAGGGAGAACATGCAAACTCCACACAGAAAGGCTCCTAATTGGGAGATAGCTTGCCAGAGCACGGTGCCAACAGCCTCCCAGGTGGGAATCTAACCCAGGACCTTCTTGCTGTGAGGCAACAGTGTAATGCACTGTGGTACCGTGCCACACAATGCAAAAGATTACGATCTGAGCGATTTCTGCTTTACAATGATCATAGAACAGAGTTTCTGTTGTTTGTTAATCTCCGTTTTTTGACCGGTAAAATCTGTCGAAGTCCCACATATTTAAATCTCTCCGGTCATAATGTCCGGTGAAAATAATTGCCTCGAAGCACAATTTTAATTTGTGCTGGGGGATAAAACGGTAACAATGATTATCACAATATTTTTTTCCTCTATGTCGAAATAAAATAGAGCGATCGGTGACATTTGAAAAGATCTGTTCATTTCCGCGTTCGTCAAGTTGCAACGGAAAGCCAATCATTTTGGACGTTCCAAAGCTCACCTGTGACCTCTAACCAATCACGTTAGTCGACATAGAAATAAGCCCCACCTCCTCCCTCGTGGACAGGTTGCACTTGTAAACACACGCACACGGAGCAGTGACAACCCGCAGTATCCAGAACTCCGAGGGGAAGCAGAAAGTTGATGTGATGTGACAACAAGGACACATACATCCATAGTTTTTTTGGATATTTAAGTTCCGACCCAAAGCAGACAGTAAATATCCATTGTGTAAAATATGTAGACAAAACGTGAAACGCCACAAACTTAATTATTTATTTACAGTAGACCTACCTGCCATATTTATTCTGTTTTTTATTTTATCAAAATTGTTTTAAGTGAAATGTTCATTAAAGCAGCTGCACTTGTTACTTGTTACTTAATTGTTCACGAAACGGAAATTATTTGATTTCAAATCATAATATGTGTAATATTCATTTTTTTATTTTTAAAACGGCATTAACTGACGAGACTTGTTTTATTTTGAATATTCAATAAAAAGAACTATAACTCGACATGCATCCATGATTTCATTCGTTATATAGCCTGCGTATCAATTGTTTTTAAGCTCAATAGATACAGATAATATTCAACAGAATCTTTCCCATCTATCCAGGACATTGAAATCTTCCAGGACAAGTTGACCATCAGCAATTAATTCTCACAAAAACTCTTTCAAAGAGGACAAGAGTGCTACCTTGATATTCCGCTTCTTGTCTGAGCTTGTTTCTGGGGGCGTAACTACTAAGGCTGCACTCACCCTGGAGCAATGCATCCAGCAGCACTTCAGTGGCACACACAATTAGACCACACTAGGACTGGCCGTGAAACTCAACCACAAGCACGACAGCTGCCATGCTGCAAGTCTCAGTTGCACTGACTATTGCAAGTGTAAAGGAGGTGTGGTCCACTGCTGCATCCCATTCACAATATGATGACGAAGACAAAGAAGATGAGGAGGCTGAAGGGAATGAAGAGAGAGATGAGGTGAGGGTGAAGGCCATTGAGTGTGAGGTTGTGGTCTAAGTTAACTTTAAGTGAACTAATTGTTGTTTCCGGTATTTGCTGATTTATTACCTCAATATCATAAATTATGTAAATGGATTGATTTCTGCTTTGATGTTTTTACCTTTCAAATGAGCTAACCTGGGCCAACTTTTTTCATTTTCACTTTTTTCATTAAATATGGTGTTATTATTAATGATTATTAGTGATTATGCTAATAAGGGCACAACAATGCGACTGTTAGTGTTTTATTACATTTCATATGTACTATGAAGTACATTGTCATTAAAATAAACTTACTGTGGTAAATCTTTGATGTTTTTTTGATTTTCTTCTTTATTTTACCTGATAATGAGCTAATTATGCAAATTTACGAAAACAAACTCTTAGCAATCAAATTAAATTTCGTCCACTTGGTCTATAGATGAGATTTCAATCATAGAAGTTCATAGGAAACACCATTACTAGGTCCAATAAATTTCCTGTAGACTACTATCCTTGTCTTCGGGCATAAAGACCTGAATCAGATCCTGTGCATTGGAAATGTGTCAGCCATCGGGCATATGGGCTCACTCACAGATGCTGCTAATCCACATTGTTCCTGGGTGTTGGCCATAATGAACTAACACTTGAGCGAGGCCAAGTACATGTGTTTCCAGACAAAGAGTCAGCCTTGGCAGAGGGGTTGTTAAATATCTGTCAAGATTCAGTTCCCACCCGACGAACAGAGTACAGGTTCTCCTCACTTAACGACCTACTTGTTTAACGACTGTTCGGACTTACGACCAGCTCTCTGACCAGTCTGTATTGTACGCTGCGTACAACACCTCATCGCCCATCACCCTTTATACACTATATACACTATATATACTATGTACACGATATACACTATATATACTATATACACGGTTGGCACCGTGCTCCGGCGGGTTATCTCCCAAATAGGAGCCTTTCTGTGTGGAGTTTGCATGTTCTCCCCGTGCTCACATTGGGTTTCCTCCACCCACCATCAGTAAGGACCCCCACCAAAAACATGCACACATCATCGTCTGACCAGCGATGGACATTTATCACCTGGTCCCCGGGCGCGTCCACGTATGCTGCCCACTGCTCCTGGCTGTGGCCCCGGAGGAAGGACAACCCAGGATGGGTCAAAAGCAGAGAATCCATTTCACCGGCCACCATCAAAGCAAGTGCATGTGTGTGTGTGTGTGTGTGTGCAAGCATGTGTTATAGTGTGGTGTGTTGCGTGATGAATAAAGACTGTTTCTTCTTCTTCTTCTTCTACACTATACATTATACACACTATATATACTACACTACACTGTACACTACACTACACTGTCATGAATCCTCAAAGAGACCCAATCCGGCCACTCCTCTTTGCCATGACTTCACCTAGGTTTACTGCTCCTCTCCTCACCTGCAGCTCATCTCCTCATTAGTCACTTTGTACTTATACTGGTCTACTTCCTCTATGCCAGATTGTCTTTGCTTAGGCTGATGACAGCGTGTCATCCAGTGCTCTCTCTATTACCTTGTTGATTCCCCGGTTGGTTGTCCCTCTGCCTGTCTCACAGATTTTGATTCCCTGCCTGTTCCTAGCTGGAATTGTTTGCCCTCGCTGATGGAGATTCTGGTTTTGAGGTTCAATTCAACAGTTTATTTGTCATTTTGATTCCCTGCCTATTCCTTGCTGGACTTGTTTGCCCTAGCTGATGGATATCCTGGGTTTTTTTTCCCTGGCCTGTTTGTTCGAATAAACCCCTGCTTTGTGAACTTTTACCCCCCTGTGTCGCGCTTTTGGGTTCACCTCTGGACTGAGTCAGTGAGCCTAACAATATACACTATATACATTATATACACTTTACACACAATATACACCATATATACTATATACACAGCAGGAGACAGCAGGAGAGGAAGATGGGTAGGAGAGTAGAGTTGAGAGTAGGAACTTTGAACGTTGGCACTATGAAGGGTAAAGAGAGAGTGCTGGCTGACTTGATGGAGAGAAGGAAGATAGAAGGTGGAAAGGGAGTAAGGCCAGGAGTATCGGAGCCGGGTACTAACTGTTCTACTATTGAGTGGATGACAGGAGAAATGGGGTAGGGATAGTCTTGAAGGAAGAATATGTCAAGAGTGTTTTGGAGGTGACGAGAGTGTCGGACAGAGTGATGAGCATGAAGCTGGAAATTGATGGGGTGATAATGAATGTGGTCAGTGCATATGCTCCCAAAGTTGGGTGTGAGATGGAAGAGAAACAAGAATTCTTTAGTGAGTTGGATGTAGTGGTGGCATGATGGCGTGGCACAGTGGCGCAGTGCATTGCACTGCTGCCTCACAGCAAGAAGGTCCTGGGTTCGATTCCCGCCTGGGGCGCTGTTGGCACCGTGCTCCGGCGGGTTATCTCCCAAATAGGAGCCTTTCTGTGTGGAGTTTGCATGTTCTCCCCGTGCTCACATGGGGTTTCCTCCACCTCACGTCAGTAAGGACCCCCCTCAAAAACATGCACACATCATCGTCTGACCAGCGATGGACATTTATCAGCTGGTCCCTGGGCGCGTCCACGTATGCTGCCCACTGCTCCTGGCTGTGGCCCCGGAGGAAGGACAAGCCAGGATGGTTAAATGCAGAGGAACCATTTCACCGGCCACCATCAAAGCAGGTGCGTGCGTGTGTGTGTAAGCATGTGTTGTAGTGTGGTGTGTTGTGTGACAAATAAAGACTTCTTTTCCACCAGAGTTTCTTCTGGTGGAGAGCGTCCACAAAGGAGAGAGTGGTCATTGGAGCAGATCTCAATGGGCATGTTGGCGAAGGGATCAGAGACATAGGTGACGAGAAGGTGATGGGTAGGTATGGTGTCAAGGAGAGGAATGTGGAAGGACAAATGGATTTGCCAAAAGGTGTCACAACCAGGGCTAGGAGAGACCCAAACACACGACATGGGGAGACGGGAGGCAGACAAAGGATGTTTATTAGCCCACACGGTGGAGCTGGCCGGAGGACCCAGTCAGGTCGGGATGGAGCAGGGCAGGGCAGGGATGATGATGACCGGGAGGAGGGGTCCAGGATCCGGGTGGAGAGACAGGGAACCGGGCTGGATGGAGAAGGATGGACAGCCTTGGTCGACAAGCGGAGACAAGCAGGTAAACCGAGCTGGCTGGAGATGGACGGACAGACTGGGTCAATGAGAGGAGACAAGCAGGTAAGGGGAAGACGATACAAAGAGACATAGACTAGAGACTTGAAACAAGCACTAGGAACTTGGAACTAGGAATGGAGCCAGTAGCTGTACAACTCGGGTAAGCTAGTTGACGGTCTGGCAAAGAATGACTGGGAAGCTGAGACTAAATACTGTGTGGAGTGATGCAGGTAATTGATCTCAGGTGTGTACAATTGGCTCAAGGGGGAGCTGCAGATGAGGCAAGAGCGGCCTCTAGTGGTGCTGGGAGGCCGTGGGCCTAACAAAAGGATGGAATTTGCTGTTGTGAGTACGTATTTCAAGAAGAGGGAGGAACACAGGGTGACATACAAGAGTGGAGGAAGGTGCACACAGGTGGACTACATCTTATGCAGGAGGTGCAATCGGAAGGAGTTTAGTGGCTGCAAAGTGGTGGTAGGGGAGTGTGTGGCTAGGCAGCATCGGATGGTGGTCTGTAGGATGACTCTGGAGGCCAAGAAGAAGAAGGGAGTGAAAGAAGAGCCAAAGATAAAATGGTGGAAGTTGAAAAAGGAGGAGTGTTGCATGCAATTTAGGGAAGAGGTAAGGCAGGCAATAGGGGAGAATGACGGTTACCAGATGACTGGGAAGCAACTGCAGAAGTGGTGAGGGAGACGGCGAATAAGGTACTCGGTGTATCATGCAGGAAGAGGAAGGAAGACAAGGACTCTTGGTGGTGGAATGAGGAAGTACAGGAGAGCATAGAGCAGAAGAGGTTGGCGAAGAAGAAATGGGATAGTCAGAGAGATGAAGAAAGTCGAGAGGAGTACAAGCTGATGCGGCACAAGGCGAAGAGAGAAGTGGCAAAGGCAAAGGAAAAAGCATACAACGAGTTGTATGAGAGGTTGGACAGTAAGGAAGGAGGAAAGGACTTGTACCAATTGGCAAGAAAAAGGGACCAAGCTGGGAAGGATGTACAGCAGGTTAGGGTGAAGAAGGATAATGATGGGAATGCGCTGACTAGTGAGGAGAGTGTGTTGAAAAGGTGGAAGGAGTACTTTGAGGAGTTGATGAATGAAGAAAATGGGAGGGAGAGAAGAGTGGATGATGTGGGGATAGTGGATCAAGAAGTGCAGCAAATTAGCAAGGATGAGGTGAGAACAGTATTAAAGAAGATGAAGAGTGGACAGGCAGTTGGCCCAGATGACATACCTGGGGAAGCATGGAAATGTTTAGGTGAGATGGCAGCGGCGTTCCTAACGAAACTGTTTAACACAATTCTGGAAAGGGAGAGGATGCCGGAGGAGTGGAGAAGAAGTGTACTGATACCCATTTTCAAGAATAAGGGAGACGTATAGAGCTGTAGTAACTACAGGGGAATTAAGCTGATCAGCCACAGCATGAAGCTGTGGGAAAGAGTAGTGGAGGCTAGGTTAAGAGGAGAGGTGGGGATCAGCAAGCAGCAATATGGTTTCATGGCAGGAAAGAGTACTACAGATGCAATGTTTGGTTTAAGAATGCTGATGGTCTTTGTGGATTTAGAGAAAGCATGATCGGGTGCCGAGAGAGGAAGTGTGGTATTGCATGAGGAAGTCAGGGGTGGCAGAGAAATAGGTAAGAGTGGTACAGGATATGTATGAGGGCAGTCAGACAGTAGTAAGGTGTGCAGTAGGTGTGACAAAGGCATTCAAAGTGTAGGTGGGATTGCATCAAGGATCAGCGCTGAGCCCTTTCTTATTTGCATTGATGATGGACAGGTTAACAGATGAAATCGGGCAGGAATCTTTGTGGACTATGATGTTCGCGGGCGACATTGTGATCTGTAGCGAGAATAGGGAGCAGGTTGAGGAGAGCCTGGAGAAGTGGAGGCAGGTTTTAGAGAGAAGAGAAATCAAAGTCAGCAGAGTAAGACAGAATACATGTGCCTGAATGGGAGGGAGGGCGGCGAAAAGCTCAGAATGCAAGGAGTGGAGGTGGAGAAGGCGGATGAGTTCAAGTACTTGGGATCGACCATCCAAAGCAGTGGAGAGTGCGGGAGAGGTGAAGAAGAGAGTACAGGCAGGGTGGAGTGGGTGGAGAGTTTCCGGCAAGAGTGAAGGGGAAGGTCTACAGGACGGTAGTGAGACCAGCTATGTTGTACAGTTTAGAGACGGTGGCACTGACAAAAAGGCAGGTGGCTGAACTGGAGGTGGCAGAGTTGAGGATGTTGAGATTTTCATTGAGAGTGACAAGGATGGACAGGATTAAGAATGAGTACATTAGAGGGACAGCTCAGGTCGGACAGTTTGGTGGAAAAGTGAGAGAGGCAAGATTGAGATGGTTTGGACACGTGTGTAGGAGAGATGAGTTACATTGGGAGAAGGATGCTAAGGATGTTGCTGCCAGGCAAGAGGAAAAGATGAAGGCCAAAGAGAAGGTTTATGGATGTGCTGAGGGAGGACATGCAGGCGGTTGGTGTAAGGGAGGAAGATGCGCAGAACAGAAGGTATTGGAGGCAGATGATCCGCTGTGCCGACCCCTAACGTGGGCAGCCAAAAGAAGACTATATACACTATATACACTATATACACTATATACACTATATACGCTATATATACTATATACACTATATATACTACATACACTTTAACTATATACACTATATATCCTATATATACTATATACACTATATATATATATATATATATGATATATATATATATATATGATTATATACACTATATACATTATATACACTATATACATCTTGTCTCATCACCATTCTCTGTCTCGTTCCCGCAGTCTGTCAGTGTTCACTACAATAGCGTTCGCAATGGCCACGCCCCCTTACCGTGAAATAACACGGGTCGATAATAACGACCTGGTCCTAGGAACGGAACTCGGTCGTTAAGTGAGGAGTACCAGTACTTAGAGGTAATGTGATTACTTGGCAGCAAATCTTGTGTCTTTTTATTCATGTCATTGCTCAATCTCAAATTATCAACCCCCCTCACCCAATTTACCAATTCACAAATCACCCTTTACAGTGTATCCTTGTATTAAAACAAACAACACTAGTATTCATAACCAGACAAGAGAATTTAAAGTGCGATTCATCGCATCACAAGTTCTTCCCTTTGTTCATTTTTCCAAAAATTGTTAAAAAACAAAGTGGAATTTGAGTAGCACCCAAGTCCTACAACACCTTGTTTCAAAGACCATTTTGGATGGCCCAGTGCAGTCCCTTCCCTCTGGGGAGAACAACAGCGGTACATTAGACAACCTGCTCTCATGTAGGGGCATGGATCAGCTGTGCACAGGAAGCCTCGTGCCCAGATTGTTCCCACAGAGTATTTGTCACACTCAGTACTGTCACACACTTTGAGTAGAAGCTGCCGCTAAACGGCACACATCATTTTCTCAGTTGGAAGAGCACAATCAACAAGGAAGTCTCAACTAACATTTTTTTTTTTTTTGGCGGTGACAGTCAGCAACATCTGTCATACTTTATGGAGCCTTACACAAATTTTATTACCAACATTTATTTTCGAACACAAATCCCCTGCCGGTGTAGAACCGTTAGAGGGTCCATTAGGGTACTCAGAGAATTGAAGCTCTGGCCCTAGCACTACACATTAGCTACATGGATTCACCGCACTTTTGGGAAACAGGTCTTTTTTTCCCTCTAATGAGGCTGGGTCTAGTTTTGTGTGTGTACGCCACACAGACACCCACACAGCTTTTCCTTTTCCATCCTTAAAAGTGTAACAATGCTTTGCTTGAATAGGAACGGATGCGTGGAGCCCTTTCCTTTTTCTTTCTTCACTAGAGAACGAATAAAAGCAGATTCTTCATAAGACGCTGTCGGAGCGTAGCAGCATGACTTAAAAGCCTCTGTTTGAGTCTTGTTTCATGATTAATGCCTGTGCGCATCTGCTAGGCGAGAGCACAGAGCTTGGCCATCTGTGATGGCCTGCACGTGTGTCTACACACTTCTGTGTGCGTAGAGTAAAAGATGTACGTGCACCTGTTCTTTTGTATGTGTGGGACTGCGTGTGAGTGATCGAGAGACATTTGTATCCATACGTTCTGTGGAAGTTTGTGTTTGAGTGTGCAAATGTTTATGTTTACCTGTGCATGCATTGCCTCCATTTCCACGTGTGTGTGTGTAACTGAATTTGAAAATGTTACACATAAGCAACTTGCCGTCAACCTGAGATTGCTCTGTTGCCTTGAAATTCATTGCCAATGTTCATTCCAGATTTATTGTAATCCTTACTGGTGTCACACACACACACACACACACACACATTCCGACTCAGACAGAAAATCGGTAATTGATGTATACATATTTCACCAGCTCTGTAAGTCTTACCCCAAGACAGTAATTAAGAAGTCCAACTTCTTACTTACTTTGTACTTTTGCTTTACCACCGGTCTATTCCCATGAGGAATACTTTGAAACATTCTGCAGCACTGAAGCAAAAGCACATTTAGGGCATGTTCTCCGTCCCTGCACTGGTTGTAATATAGGACGGAATTCAAGCGGGAAGGCTTGGCCACAAATACT
Source organism: Zeus faber (assembly GCF_960531495.2). NCBI lineage: Eukaryota > Metazoa > Chordata > Actinopteri > Zeiformes > Zeidae > Zeus > Zeus faber. The sequence continues at coordinate 8,238,380 of NC_137205.1, forward strand.
ACAACCTAACGACATTAGGCCAGTTTTACAATGTGAGGCTGCTTTTGTCCAAAACTTCAATCTATGAATAATAAGGCCAGAGGGGGAATGTGTCTAATTTGTGTTTAAAGGGAAACCATAAATATGGTTTCAGAGTTTCAATCGGTTTCAATCATTGCCATAAATCAGGCTTTCGTCTTGTCAACATGGAATTCCTCCCACCTACAAAGGTACTCAAGGTGGAGTCAAAGGTGCAGACCAGACTAATGTGTGACACCAACTAGTCAACTAAGTGTGTGTGTGTGTGTGTGTGTGTGTATGTCTGTGGGTGTGTGTGTGTGTGTGTATGTGTGTGCGTGCGTGAGTGCTTGTGTGTGGCCTTTATTAACCCGTACCCAATAGGGCTGTCACAATGATGTGATTTCAGTTCACAATTATTTCTTTTTTTCTTAGTGTTTTCTTACTTTCATGCCATAACTATTGGACAGGCCTCTAACTGCATACAAGCACACCTACATGCCTTATTTTTTTCCTTTTAGCTGTTAAAATATTTTACTGAAATTTAAAAAGAAATGACAGTACCCAATAATAGGCCATTTTCTTGTAATTTGCAAACAAACATGCCTGTGACTCGCTCATGGATGCAGAGTAAGGAACACACAGCCTTTAATATTTTGCGCAACCGTTCGACAAACAATATTTCACCTCTCACTCTTGTACTACTTGTACATATTGCTCTAAGGTATAGACAGCCAAGCTCTAAGGAGGACCCTGTGTTTGCATAGACATTTGATTTGCCTCAACCAAACTGATTAGCGCATAGAATTTGTTGCAACATTTCGATTCATAGGCTTAAATGTTCCTCAAAATCTGAATGAAAACATGGGTGAAACAATAACTATCGTCAGCTCAAATAATCTTGATTATTTTTAAATAATAATTGTGGCAGCTCTTTCCCCAATGACATCAAAAATGAGTTAATAGGAACCTAAATGAATGCAAGAAATAATTAATGCTTTCCCTTTGCCTTTTATCTTTTTGTGCAATTAACTGTACTCAGGGCATGTCAGTATAATCTATTGATCTAAAATATGTCATATAAACTTACTGATTTGAAAAAGGCCACCGGCTTCTGTTCCTTTCATGGCAGTAACTGAGCGACCTTCACATTCACAAGCAATTAAAGTCAACGGAAAGGTGCAATAATGTCCGATAAGGGAATATGACAAACAAGTATCTTTCCAACGACATTGCTCTGCAAGACGCTGACATTTTACTAATAGATCTGACAGTGTGTGTGTGTGTGTGTGTGTGTGTGTGTGTGTGTGTGTGTGTGTGTGTGTGTGTGTGTGTGTGTGTCTGTCTGTCTGTCTGTCTGTCTGTCTGTCTGTCTGTCTCTGTCTGTCTGTCTGCCTGCCTGTCTGTGTACAATGAAGACTGATTTACTGTTCGCATTGTTTGTTATTTTTCAGGGAGTGACACTGCACATTCACAAACACACATATCCGTGTGCTCCCACAGAGATTGGCAGACACAAACGAATGCACACAAAACAACTACAAGCTTTGACAAATATACACTCACAACATACGTATTATTAATGCAAGAAACACATTTCATTGTATCTCACTCATTGGCTACCACTTGGAGTGTAATATGGTTGACCTCGGCCCATGTTCTTGTGGGTCCTCAGGTGGCCAAAAAGGTGGCAGTCCCGGGGCGGCTGGTGCCACATTGTGAATGTTGGTGCACTGTGGGCAGGGGTAGAGGCAGTTGTTTTTGGCTGGGACTTTTTGGTGGAATCGCTCTCCTTTCCTGGGTCTGTGTTTGTATTCTGCAGCATGGCAGTGATCATTATCATAGAGTGCGGCTCCCTTGTGGACTGCTTCTCTCAAGGTCTTCCTGTCAGTTGCTGTGTCGCCCAGCAGGGAACTGGGAGTAAAGAACTTTCTTGACATAATATGGCTGGCGATGCCGTGGCTGTTTGCGTTAAGTCCTGACCAATCCCAAGACAGGAGGTGTTTTTTAGCGCTGATCACAATATCTACCGGAGAGAGGCTTGGATTTGCAGGTGTACTGGAAAATGGCTTCAAGTAAAAACAAAATAAATAAAGGTATATTCATCCAAATATCAAATTACACATTTGTAATTTTTTTTCTGTCACTTGAAATTCAGGACACAGGTGTGTTATGTGTTATATTTTATGTGAGTGAATATTTCAAAATACAAGTTCAGATTTTTGTTCTTCAGGTTCTCACACCCTATTCTACAAGCTCTCCCATTTTGCAACATATTTACCGTCATACTTGTCTCCCTTATTCACAATGGATACAATTAGGGCACGGGCGTGGAGAAGCCTGAGAAGATTGGGCCTGCCTGCCTTCAGGATTTCAGATGGAATCTCATCGGGACTGTGGTTCTCCCAGCGAACTAGACACGCGCACACACACACACACACACACACACACACACACACACACACACACACACCCACACACACACACACACACACAGACACACACACACACACACACATAACATGCATGCTGACACGGACGGATACACATACACACAGTTTGTTTCAGTTGTCTAGATTTATATGCTCTGGTTGAGCTGTGAGAACTGGCTCTATGTTGTTCTTTTTCCTGTTTTATTTTTGTGTTATGTTAAGCAGTTATATTCTGATAAAGGAGCAGCACGTCGGGAGCTTCAGGGACTGCGTAAAATATAAAATAAAAATAAAATAAAAAAGATTCTTGCCAATGATTATGTTCCATTTGCATCGTCTGTGAAATCCATCTCTGAAGGTTTGAGGTCAGAAGAGTCAGAATCTGCGCCGTGCCATTATAAACGGGTTCATGGTTGCCGTGTGGTAATATAACCTCATGACAGTCCTCCTCTAGCCTCAATTTTTTTTTTTTCGAGACATCGTTATCATCAATAAAGCACAGCAAAACGTGACCTCCAGGAAAGACAGAAAGTCTGGCTCTACTTTGAGTTTGCTTTGCGTCCTTATCAGTAAGTAATAATGTCAGTAAAAAAATCTGTGTATAGTCCACATGGTAGCAACCACAGTGCAGTTCAAATATTATACCCAGGTGAAAAGAGAAGCACTTTTTATACATGGCCTGTATTTATTGTGATTATTTAGAGAATTCAAATACACACAACCACGTAGCACACATGGCATGGACTGTGGCTGTGATCTCATAGATCATCCTTGAAGGTTCCGTCTTTGAACCGCATGCTTTTAGTTACTTTTAGTTAGTGAGTTACAGAGTTGAGCTCCCCTCCAATCGCTGTCAAGCTGCTTTTCTCTCAACCCTCCGAGGAGGACAGGTGGTGCCGCACCACCAACTGGACAGCAGAAAGAGGAGAGGAGGGTGAAAAGAAATGAGAACTGATTGGAAAGGGTGCAGAAGGGATGGAGAGAACTGTCTGTTCTCAGTGATTCAAGCTGATGGTGGAGTGAGGAGTGCAGGGCAGAGAGGGGGAGAAGTGAGGACAGAGAGGTAAGAAAGGAAAGGTTGCGGAAGGTCTGGGGGTCGAAAGTGGGGTGTGTAAAGAAAGCATAGGAGAAAAGATGAGGGGAGGGAGAAGTAGATGGAGGTGAGTGTAGGGGCATTCAAACAGAAGATTAATCATTTCATCCTACCTCAGTCAGACGTGCACACACACTCACGCACAATCTCAGCTAGTTGAGCCCATACGTCATTGTGTAAGACTTGAAGTCCCGTATAAGATCAGCCTCGACTGAAGTCTAGCTCCACTTTCATTGCTCCAAATTCATGGTCAGAATAGAGCCTACACATTATGACAATGGGAAACTGTTGGTTTTCAGCACAGACATCATTCCATGGCAAGTACTTTTGACAAAAAATATGTGTCTCCGTAATTGTCAGCGGGACCAGGGGATTATTTCACTGTGAAGTCTGCTACATTTTGCTTTAAGTATTGACAATTGGAAAGAATCATTTTGAAGAATTACATAAGCTTTAAGGCAAGGCTGCTGTGGTGTCAGGGGCATTTCTTAAAATGGAAAAAACATGCATTTATTCATTCATCCTCCTTACCTTCCTCCTCCGTTTATTACTGTTTAAGAAGGTTTTCAGAAGGAACATTTTCAAAGCCGCTGGCTTCAGTTCAAGGTCAGACTATACGGAGCTTCCCTCTGTAGCCAAGGCCAAGCTGAAGCTCTGAAGATCCCGAGCCGTTCCCAGGAGAAAAGAGAGTCATAAGGAGAGCTGTCACCATTGAAAAACACAAATCGTTTGATTCCACACCAATGTTTCCCCCCAAATTATATGGGAATTTTGAGTGATTGGTAATAAAATGAATTAAATATTTTCTGCAGTTTCAAAGAAAGCCTCAGTGACACTGATCTAGAGTATTCTATTGCAGTTTAAACATAAACAGAGGAAAAAAAAAAAAAAAAGTATTATGGATGTATTCATGCTAATCAAGCGCGTGAGAAAAGCAGATAGGACAAAGTATGCACAGTCCTAGAAATAAAAATTAAAATTATTTCCGCAAAAAGACCCATTGTCCCCTAATTAGGGATTCAAATAAAAAAAGAAATGTAATTGTGAATATGAGCGGCACTTCGGCTTCTTTTTAATCTGCTGCCTGTCAAAATGAAGCCTCTATTATCAGCTTCACAGCGGTTTAACTACCACACAGAGTTGGTCCCAAGTGGGCCTTTGTTCACAGCTTTACAGTGGTTAATTTAGAACACATGGAGATGATCACTAATTTGCAAACTGTCAGGGCAGTGGTGTTATGGTGCCAGAGCACTTAGATAATGGTGCCGAGTGGTTTTACGCTTGGGTTCCAATTGATTTGTGTGTGTATTGGTGAACAAGCATTATCATCGAAAACATCTCGGACAATATATCACGTTGACGACCTTCATCGACCTCTATTGGCCTTCATATGCGTACATTTCCTTTATATTCAAACGTATTTATGGAATTATGATATACAGTGTATGCCAAATGATTCCTACAACATAAACTAAATTGACCTTGAAAAAGGGAGTGTCTTTTTTTCCAGACACAGTGATTAAGAATTATGAATTTTTATTTGTCATGTGACCACACTACAACACATATATACACACACACACACATGCACATGCTTTTTTGGATGGTGGCCAGTGAAATGTGGCCTCTGCATTTAACCCATCCTGGCTTGTCCTTCCTCCGGGGGGGCAGCCAGGAGCAGTGGGCAGCATTCGTTGACACGCCCGGGGATCTGGTACCAGGTGTCCATCGCTGGTCAGACGATGATGTGTGCATGTTTTTGGTGGGGGTCTTTACTGATGGTAGGTGGAGGAAACCCCATGTGAGCACGGGGAGAACATGCAAACTCCACACAGAAAGGCTCCTATTTGGGAGATAACCTGCCGGAGCACAGTGCCAACAGCGCCCCAGGAGGGAATCAAACCCAGGACCTTCTTGCTGTGAGGCAGCAGTACAATGCACAAAGATCATTGGGGCGGCGGAATGTGAGAGTGGGGGGGGAGGTCACCTCCAGGCACATGCAGGGGGGGCGGAGGATGCCCGAGCACCTGCCCCTTTGCCACATGGTGCCCTTTTTACAGGCAGGTTTGTTTTCACGGTGCCTCTGATCTGCGCTCCGCCGCACTGCTCCGTTTCCTTATGGAACTAAATAAAACACTGTGCGTAATGGGAACACTTCCTCACCCACTCTCTTACCCGCCCCCCCTGTCAACAGATTGTCCAGAGCTGCTAAACGCCTAATACCAGAGCTGGGGTCAATGTGCCTTTTCCTAGAAATTTTGAGCACCCGCCCCTTTTAACATCTCTGCACAGGCCTGGTCATCTCCTAAGAGGGTGAGAGAGGTCGGAAAGCCCTGCTTCCTAACAGCTTACTGCCTTGGTAAGAGCCACTGAAGCAGATTGAGCCCTCAGCTCCCCATCCTCAGGGGTGGTAATTAGACCCAAAGTGTTTACAGAGGACCAAGCCCAAGAGCTTGTGTCCTAATAGATACCGACAGGGCGAACAACTTCAAATTAAAAGCGCAGCCCCCTCTGTGTGCTCATTGGTACATGCATAATGCAGCTACCCTGTTACAGCTGGGAACCAGATGGGAGCAATCACCTCGTCTTCCTATAAATATTAGCATTCCATTTCCCCCGAGATTTTTTTCTTTTCTGATAAGCCTAAGTTGTTCCCATTTTCCCATTCCCGTTTTCTTTTTTGTTCATCAGCCTGTTCGATTTGTCTTTCTGTCTCTCTGTCTTCTTCTGTATGTGCTTTCTTTCATTGTCTTTGTGCCTTCTGTCTTTCTCTTTCGTCATCTCATCTTGGTCGTCATCCATTCCTTTTCCGTGACCGTTCAGATCACTATTCCTTCTCCTGATTCCTGTCTTTGGTCAGTTTGGTTCCCCCGCAATTTCCCCACAATTCCCTCACACACACTTTCTCTTTTCGAAAATCCGTTGTCACGGGCGTTGTCTCTCTCATTGCGTATTTCTGTCTCGCAGTAGCCTCGGCCAATTCATCTACTTTCTCTATTAAAGCGCGTCGGTATGTGATACTAGCGCTGTTACGCGTCTCGACTAAGCTCCCTCCCTCCAGCTGTTCGCTTCCCACTGTAGACGTCCATACGCACCTTGAGTTCATGCATCTCCAATACTTACCTTTGTTTATCCCAAGAAACGCTCGGGAACACGGAAGTATCAACCGTTAAACCAATGGAACAGCATTTACTCCTCTATCCACTCACTTTCGCTGGTGGGCACGAGCAAGCCTCACTCATCCTCTAATCCTTGATTATCCTGTCTTTCTGTCGCCTAATTGTCTCTCTCTCTCTCTCTCTCTCTCTGTTTTGTCTATTACTATCTGTGTCTCTCCCTTGTCTCTCCGAATCCTCTCTTTGTCAAGCAGGATCTGCCGCCTCGATATTTTTTTTCCGTTCCCCCTCCTGAAACGGTGCTGTTTTATATTCATCCCGTCAGCAAATATATTAACAAAGCCTGTCCTGCCGTGACGCGCCATTCCCTTTAAATCAGAGTTTCTGTCACTCAACTAGTTCTTTAGGTGTTATGGCTGGCAGTCTTTCTCCACAGAAAGTGAACTGAAAGCAATCGGGGACCATTTTGGCATCAAAACCGACGCACATCGTTGGTATTGTTAGGAACAAACCATAAGTAGCGATTGGGCTTTGATAACAGGACTCGCAACGAAGCATCGAAATAAAAGTTGACAACATGCATTTAGCACGCTGTGAGCAGGGATTGAACTGCATGGGGAGTCCCCATTGGACTTTCAGTCAAACGCCTTAACCACTCAGCCATCACAGCCCAAATCAGCCTCTTATTCCTCCTCTCTCTCTCTTGCTCGCTCTCTGTCTCACTGCCCTGTCATGGTCAGCGTATTGTTCTCCTCTTCCTCCCCCTCATTCTATGCCTTCCCGTATGTGTTTGTGTCTGTTTGTGTCCATCTTTCTTCTTGTAGTTCACCTCCTGCACCTGCACCTCCACTCCCTCCGCCCATACATGTAAATGCCAATGGAATGGCTGACGCAGGGCAGAGGGAAGGCTTTGCTGCCTCACACCAGTTAGATTTTCCAAAGCCATACATCAAACGGCACAATTACCAGGGAGCTTGTCTGTGGTTTGGGGATGGTCTGGTTAAGCACCCACACCTGACCTGGATCTAGGTGACTGGGTCAGAGTGGCTGCATACCTTTTGCTCGTTGGTTGGTCTTACGAGCAGCAGGTAAAACTGCCATCCCCACAGACACTCAGGATAGGAGCCCTGTCATGTTATTTTCTATCTGCTCATGGCAAATTCCAACTGGCCAACTCTACAATAAACTGGTGTGTCTACAACATTGTCGTCTGTGTCTCTGTGCCGGAGGGCCTTGAAAATGCCACTTGAGTGGCGTGTGGTAGGAGAAACTGCCACCGGAGCACCTGTACAGGGACTGTCCGGCACGGGGAAAGGACACAGAGGGTGGCGAAGACGCCCCAGATCCACCAGTTGGTCAACAGGCGGCCCCAGCATCAACCCTCTCCAGCCTGGCAACAGCAGCACCCAGGGTGTCCGGCGAAGGACCAGGGGAGAAGCAGCCACAATAACCACCATGGGTAGCCGTCTGCAGCTAGCTCCTCTGCCCAGCAGCCACCACTGGCACCATTCAGCAGCCCAGTCTGCTTTAAACATTTTTTTCTATTTTTGTTCTCTGCTTGGCGGTGTTGGTGGTGGTGGAAGCTTTACCTAGAGATTTTCAGTTTGGTGTCAGGGGTATGTGGTGTTCGGATGGTCTGGTTGAGCAGCCTGACCAGAATCTAGGTGATCCTCAGCAGCAGGTTTGTTTTCAGGCAAACTTCTGATATTTGCTAAGTCCCTTTCTAGCAGCCCCAAAAACCTGCTTACTACTGGGTTAGACAAGCAGCGTAAAAGGGTCTAAATGCCAACGGTAATGTCTAGTCGTTATCCCAGCGGAGTCACCTGCACACTGATCAGCTTTTGTTGGAACGGCTTGAAACACGAAACGTAAAAGAACTAATAAGACTGACAGTCAAAGTACACACCACTTCCACCAAATTCCAAGGAACTGAATCAACCAACTTCGCTCAGTGGTTAACAGCAAGTACTGCTGGTCAAGAGACCGAAATGGCCCTGCACTGTTTTGGCCTCATCTATAAACGATGAGCAGAGCAAATTTTCAGAATTTTTAACGGCAATTTCTGCATTAAACACTGATACTGTAGCTTGAATAGGTAAACCGATCATTTTTCAGACAGCTGTGGGAGTCTCTACCCACATGTACGGGTTTAGGGAGGGAGACGGAGTCTTTTTGGCAGTGGGGCACCAACAGGATGTGGGTATTTATTAATAACTAAGAACAGAAAGGCTAGGTGACCAAAACAGAAACATAAAATGAGAGCAGTAATCGGGGTCTGGTTTTTTCTCGGTTGCGGTCTGGTCCGCAGGTTTCCTGCACCACGCGATCCCCACTGCCCCAAGACAAAACAACACATCAATTAACAAATAACAGAAAAGGTGCGCGTCTACCTCACAAAGTACCTGCAAATGGTGCAATGGACCATTAACTGCACTGCCACGCAAATAGCATTATGCATACATTTTTGTTGCTAAATTGGCCCCTTTCTTTGCAAATGAGCCTCGTTGCAAAAAGCATCCAATTCACAAACACCGTCACTAATGCCTGGTGGGGAGGAGGGTGGCGTTACGCATGGGAAGACCCCCAACGGGGACGCATAATGCGCAACCCTATTGGGAGACCCCATTCGGAGACCCCGTTTGGGTCCTCATGCACCCCCCCGTTCGCGAACTTCACCACACTATCGCAGAGCCAGTAGGAGCCATTTTCTCTGTAGTATCGCGCTTAAATGGCTTGAATAAAAACTGTGGATTGATATAAAAGTTGTTTTCTCTATTGATTAATTGCATAGAAGAAGCAGATGATGATTTTGGACATAGTGGTCTCGCGTGGCGTGACTGGTCTGTGATAGTTGCGGCTCCAGATTGTTACCTGTATAAATTCTTATATATAATTAGAAACCCGAAATAATTTATTTTGATATATTTTATTGCAGATAAATCGGTGCATCCGGTTTGGCTCACTTCTGTTATGTGGTTTTGCGGCTGTGTTTTCTGTTAATGCGGTTGTCTGTCGTAATTTGCTTGTATTTTGTCTATTTTCCCGTCTTTACTTAAGATCATGATCATTGCAGTGCGTTGGGCTCTCAGGGCCACCGTACAAATTGCACTAAGCAACAAAACTTTATAGCTGTATTTAGGCTGGCATATCATTAGCACAATATCTTTTGTGAATCACCCCTCAGTGTAGAGTATCATGACACATTTGAGCCAACGATAACATTGCGTTTTGTTGGTAGATAAAGTAGCCTATGTGTGCACATCCCTCCTGTGGCTTGAAGTTTTACTATGGATAGAAATGCATTGTCAAGAGACTAAGAAGAAATTCTGCAATTTGATTTTGCCGACCCAATTAAAATCTCCTTTGACCAGGACATTGAAAAACACTGATCTAAACAGATCATACTGTCTGGTCCAAACTGGCTAAAACACATAACTGTCTAACATCGGACAAGTAGTCTATCAAATAAAAATATGTTCTTTATTTAATTATGCATAAATCTGTCAAAAAACATGTCACATATTTATGCAGTTATCATCAGGATGTCGCACCCGTTCAGGCACCTTCAACATCTATTGCACAGAAATAAAGCTGTTGTTGTCACCGCTGAATAAAAACAAAACCTCAATAAGTTGCAATAGTAGGGCTTTCTTCTTCCAGGGTGTTTTTTTTTATATAAGTTTCCTTTCGGCCTCTTCACACCTCACTTGTACTTCCGTTTGGCTTTTTGAGACGAGCGCATTTAGCCTCAATTTATATCCTACTACAGAAATCTCCAAATAACAGTGCTCTCAGCCGCTGTACTCCCTATGTGGGAGCAAAGCCTGCCGCTGTGCGATTAGGAAAAATAAGCACTCAATCTTTTAGATTCTGAATGCCTATTTTTTTTATTACAAATACATCATTCTCCACTTATTTTTAAAGGATTATGCTTTGGATTTATTTATTCTGGGGCCCGCATGTTCAGTTTAATTACACATTACCTCGATAGTTGCGTGCCATAAATTGCAACTGAGCCCAAGCGTCATCCTCATCCTCATCTATTATGTACAAATAGTAGTAATGAGTGCATAAGACTGTTGATGTAATAGAAAATGTATGATGAATGTAGCTGACATGATGAGTGACGAGTCGTAATGCTTTAGGCCTGAGACGCTGCCGTGATATTGGTTAACGGGACATTGGGACGGTGGATCATTCAAAGAGAAGCTGTTTTGCCTAATAACCACCTACTGCGGTATTAAGAAATCAAAAGCCTGGTGATTATATAAATGAGCTCAATGAATATGCAGGTACTTCTTTTGTCGAGATGACATTGTTGAAGCGGCAAAAGAGACAGTTGATGAGATTTTACCTGAGAATTTGGCACGATGCAGAAGAAGGAAAAACAAAACCCGCATTGCAACTTTTACCTGCACTGACCACACCATAAGGGCAGGACTTTCAAACTCCTCGGTCAGCGTTGCCTGCTGCATATATCAGCTGACAGCGTGACTGGCACCCAGAGCCATAGCACCTGAAATAAGCAATTGAAGCAGAACTTTTCCCAGTTTATTTTATTTTTTTATTTTTTTAATAAGGTTCGCTCGCCTGTTCCGTTTCACGCTGTAATTAGGATGAAGGAGTCAGGGGCTGTGCTCAGTCAACCTTCCCTCAGAGTGAAAGGAAAATAATAAAAAAAAATGTTTACACTAAGGCGCATCACATATCAAACTATTATCCCACATCTTGCCACCCACTATCCTTCCTGCGCACATTAGTCTGAAAGAAGAGACAGAAAACTATACAGTTCAATAAGTCAAACTTTGCCAGAGTTAAACAAAATTTTTGCTCGGGGACCACCTACACCCCTTCTCTCTTTCTCCTAAACGTACGTTCTTGTAGTTTTCTTCCAATTGTACTTTGGAAGAAAGAGCTTGTCAAATGGCATAGAATATATAGAGGAATAACACCCAGTCCAGAATGAGCACATGTGTTTACTGTAACGTTCAAAGACACATGGGTTGCTCTTGTCTTGGAGGTCAATGAAGAAAGAGGCAGAACTTCTGCTTCTCAAAAGTGTTAATTGTGTTGCCGGAAAAACAGGAAAACTTGGAATTGCTGGCTGTCTTCACATCCCAAAGCATTGCTTTGTAAATGATGGACTCAAACGTTTTAAGACATTTGTTGCAGCACCAACTGTAAGAGTAGGGCTAGAAATCCCATTTACACCACACTACAATCAGCCTTAAAGCAAGGGCTTTAGACAGTGAAAGGTGCCTTTGGGAACCTGGTGGATCCGCATCTGTGTGTTTAAAGGCACCAATATGCTCACGAAACAGACATTTTTGAGAAAAAAGGTTTTTGCCTTCCCTCCTCTGCAATTGTTCCAAATATCCAGTGGTTGGCTGCATTTCAGTCGAGCAGCCGGAGGAGAGAGTTCTCTCCCTTCCTGTATCTTCATTAATTTCTTTTGAGTGTGCTTATAACAATATTCAGCAAATGGTTTCTGGTCATTCTTTGTGTCTTTGTACTTTAGTCCCTGGTTAACTCCTTTCTCCCTCTCCCTCTCTTCATCTTATTAGATGGGAGGCACCATGTACAACACGGGGAAACATGTCTCCCTGCGGCCAGACAAGGCCCACCTGGTCAACATCTCTGGGGGGCCGCTGGGCTACAGCTACCGGCTGGAGGAGGTCCGCATCCACTTTGGGAGCGAAGACGCTCATGGGTCTGAGCACCTCCTCAACGGCCAGGGGTTCCCAGGAGAGGTGAGGGAAAGTCAGAGAGACCGATAGGCCGACGGTGACACACACAGAGAAATAAAAGAAGAAGCCAACAGAAATGGTGACATATTACAAGGTGTCCAGGGCTCGACATTAACAATTGTCTGCTTTCCTGGGGCAGGTAAACTCTGTGTTCGGGCAGGTGGAATGCCTCATGCAGTTGTCTGATCGGGCAAGTTCAAAATAATTGTTATCTCTGTAACGGTATCTGAAGCTTCTCCAGCTGAACTGCGTGCACGGGGAGCCGAAGCCCGAGCCACAGGAGCCAAAGCTGAGCTGATGAGTAGAATTAGGAAAACGTGATGGGCAGAGGAGACACACTTGCAGTAGTGTTTTCTAAGACTCTTTCGGGGGAAGAACAGGGGATACATCCCCCTCAATATTTAGAACACGTGCACCCCCCCCCAATAGAAACAGTTTTGTGTTTTCCTTTACATAAATAAAGACATTTCCACCATAAATTGATGTAGAAAAGGCACAAGTTGTTGCATAAAAATTCACCAGAATGCTGGAAATTAAGTGTTTGATTCTGGAAATTTCCTGGGAGGACCCCCAGACCCACAAATGTGTCGCCACCACTCTTCAGACGAAACCTACACCACTGAGTAAGGTGGAGAAGGGGCCTCAAATAGGTGTTGCCTGATGCCTCTAAATCACTAGTCCACTAAACCTTTAAAAGGGAGCCGTGACTAGAGGAGAGATTGTTATTAAATAATTTTTTTTTGTGATGTTTAAATATTTGAAATAAAATGTTCACACTCTTTTATAAATGTTAATTCATGTTGCTTTAAATATATTACTTGCAGAAAGCTTAAAGGTTTGATCATTTCAAGGCTTTGTCAGACACTGAGCCACGCTCAAGATGACTATGGGAAAATATTTAATCCAAATTCAATTCTAATGTCAATAATAATAAAAAAAATGCCAAAGACTATAATATTTGATATATATATGAATAAAGGATTTAATAAAAATGTATAAATATTTCTTTCCATGTCATCCATGCTGGAATTTCACTGGCATGTTGTGACGTATCTCCCCCCACCCCATCCCAATCCCACCGCACCATGACGATCAGATCACCTATCGGCGATCTCGAGTAGCCACAATTGGACAATATGTAAATATAAACGATTGCCCAACGCTGTATATAAATATAATAACAATAAATAAGGTGTATATATATATATATAGCTTATTTATTGTAATTGTCACCTGTTAAGGCTTGATAATATATAATAAATATGTAATAAATTAGAATAATTGTCCAAATCCCTTTCAGTTATAATTTTAGGCCTCAAAAGTAATGAGGTCTTAAATTTGCGGTCTTCATTTCAACATAAACACTTTGTCTGATTTTATTTACCCTTATATAAAAAAAAAATTCAAGTTCTTCCGCATCGGAATTTGATGTGCCGCTGAACATAATACTTCAAAATGATCTGCTAAACTTACCTGATCTAGAGGAACCCAATTCAATTCATACTTACCTGTAGAGAGAAATTCTGTCAAGAGAAATCTGTCTGAATTCTGTGAAAATAAAGTAATGGTTAGATTTATTCCAGGAGCTAATGACTTACCTTGCTGTCTGACATAAAGGAAACTGTATCTACAACTACACCCACTGGACCCCACTTGCACGGATGTCTCTATCTGATAAGGATCTCTATCCCTTTTACTATTAAAAAGAAAAAATCGGAATTATATTAATGTTAGTTATATTATGTAATATAAGTTATTCCTAAAGAAGTTTTATTTTTACTAACAGCAAAGAAATACTTATTGTATTGTTAGTTGCTTTGGAAAAAAGCATCTGCTAAATGATGTAATGTCATGTAATTTAATAATAATATGATAACTGTTAATAGGATTATCTAGGTCAAAACCGACCATATTTCTATTTAATCCTTAGCTCTATCCTGTACCAAATATTTAACGCTAACCTGCAATACTATATTGAAAAAGTGAGAGAGGATTTGTCCAAAAAAATGAACTAAAATTGTGTTTAAATGTTTGTTAAAAAGTATTACATTTTAATTGTTGATACTTCTATTATGGCTGACTGAGATAAGATAGAGATACAGAGACGAAGTAGGAGGATAAAAAAGACAAACAGCAGGACATGTTTCAGTGCAGCACACACACACACACACACACACACACACACACACACCCACACACCCTCACATATAGATTCACACGCTCAGACAGAAACATACATAGGGGCACTCAAACAGACACAC
>NC_137205.1:8260525-8343025 GCF_960531495.2 Zeus faber
CACATACTGGACTGGAGCAGTTTGTGGCATAGTTTTTCATTAGAAGAATTAGAAGAATTTTTAATCATCACACGACACGCCACACTACAACACATGCATACACACACACAAACACACACACACACACACACACACTTTGGATGGTGGCTGGTGAAATGTGGCCCCTGCATTTGACCCATCCTAGCTTGTCCTTCCTCCGGGGGGGGCAGCCAGGAGCAGTGCACAGCATTCAACGACGCGCTCGGGGACCTGGTTCCATATGTCCATCGCTGGTCAGACGATGAGGTGTGCATGTTTTTGGTGGGGGTCCTTACTGATGTTAGATGGTGGAAACCCCATGTGTCCCCATACGTCAGCAGGCTCATTAGTATAACCGTTGCGGGTCTTAAGACTGCGGTGGAAACGCAGACAACAGCGGGCTGAAGGAACCTTTTAGCTCCTTGAAAAAAGTTCCTGCGACTAAAGGTTCTGGGTACTTTGGGTGGAAACAGCACTGTCTGTTTGATCTAACCTGGGAGAGAGGTATGTGAGAGGAAAGCAGGCAGACAGAAGCAGGCAAAGTGGGGGGACAGATGGATCAGAGACGCCAGGCAGCCTGGGTGAAGCAAATAAGATTCAAAACAATCTCAATGGTGCACATCTGCCCAACATTTGAGCTGGCACAGAATTTCTACTTTCTCACCACTCCTTTGGTTGGTTGTTTTTTTTCCTCTATTCTTGTCTTCACTCCCTCTTTCATTCTAGGCCGGGTGATATGGAAGGATTTTTGCCAATTTAAATCGATAAACATGGAGTGAAGACTCCTAGCAAAGGGCCACCCTTTACAGAACAGCACGAGGCGGCATTCGGGTCAGAATGAGGACGCAACCTTACCGTCCACCTCTGCCAAGCATCCTTCTTGCGAACGTCCAGTCCCTGGAGAACAAGATGGATGAACTTCGAGCGAGGATTCAATTCCAGCGTGACACGAGGAACTGTTGCGTCCTCTGCCTGACGGAAACATGGCTGAACCCACTGGTGCCGGATGAAGCCATACGTCCAGCCGAGGCCTTCTCCGTGTTCCGCGGCGACAGAACGGCAGAGTCGGGGAAATCCAAAGGTGGAGGCGTCTGCCTAATGGTAAACAACCGCTGGTGTAACGCCAACAACACCAAATTCCTCTCCCACTCCTGCTCGCCGAACCTGGAACAGCTGACCATACTATGCCGTCCATTTTATCTCCCCCGGGAATTCAGCACGGTCATCATTACAGCCGTTTATATCCCACCGCAAGCGGACACCGACGCAGCTCTGTCGGTTCTGTACGATGTGTTGTGCGGATTTCAGAACAGACATCCCGACGCGGCTGTGGTGGTGACTGGGGACTTTAACAGGGCCAACCTGAAAAAAGTTCTGCCGAATTTCCACCAACACATCACGTGTGCCACCAGGGGAGACAGAACTCTGGACCATTGTTACACTCCTTACAAGAACGGATACAAGCCCGTCTCGCTTCCTGCTTTCGGGAAATCAGATCACGCCGCGATCTCGCTGCTTCCTGTTTACAGGCCTCTGATCGCGCGGGATCTGGTGATGACGAGGGAAGTGAAGCGGTGGACGGACCAATCAGAGGCTGCGCTTCAGGACGCTCTGACTGACGTAGACTGGGACATGTTCCGAGCGAGTTCAAGTGACGTCAGCGAGTTTACGGAGGTTGTAGTGAGTTTTGTGGCTACGCTCGCGGATGAAATCGTTCCTACGGTGAAAGTTCGGATATTTCCAAACCAGAAACCATGGGTTGATAAATCCATCCGCTGCGCTCTGAATGCTCGCACGGCCGCTTACAACGACGGACTTGTATCTGGCAACATGGACAATTACAAAGCGGCGTCGTACAATCTGCGGAGGGCGGTGAGGGACGCTAAACGGACGTACAGAGACACCGTGGAGCTGCAGATGGAGCGGGGGGACACAAGACGCTTGTGGGAGGGGCTGCGAACAATAACTAACTACAAGAGCAGCTCCTCCCCAGCCACGAGTGCGGACGCCTCCCTGGCCAACCAACTGAACTCCTTTTATGCGCGGTTCGAGTCTGGCAGCAGCACCGCTGGCTCGCCGGCTAATTGGAGCTACACCGCTGGGGACGAGCGCGCACTCTCAGTATCCGTGCACGAGGTCAGGAGGGCTTTGATGCGGGTGAACACCAGGAAAGCTGCGGGCCCAGACGGCATATCTGGACGAGTACTGAAGACCTGTGCTAACCAGCTAGCTCCGGTGTTCATCACAATATTCAACATCTCCCTGGCTGAATCAGTGGTCCCATCCTGCTTCAAGAGGTCCACCGTCGTTCCTGTCCCGAAGATCGCCTCTCCAACCTGCCTGAATGACTACCGTCCGGTGGCCCTCACCTCGGTGGTCATGAAGTGTTTCGAGAGGCTGATTAAGGATTACATCTGCGCCTCCCTCCCCCGCACCTTGGACCCGTTGCAGTTCGCGTACCGGCAGAACAGATCCACGGATGACGCGGTCTCCCAGGTACTGCACACCACGCTCACGCACCTGGATGGCCAGAAGGGGGCCTATGTGAGAATGCTGTTCATTGATTATAGTTCAGCTTTCAACACCATAGTCCCCACCAGACTGGCTGTCAAGTTGTTGGAGCTAGGATTGAATGCTCCGCTGTGCACCTGGATCCTGGACTTCCTCACAGGCCGCCCCCAGGTGGTCAAGGTGGGGAAGTACATGTCAAGCTCCCTCACCCTGAATACAGGATCCCCCCAGGGCTGCGTCCTCAGCCCCCTACTGTACTCCCTGTACACACATGACTGTATGGCCAGGTCCAGCTCCAACACCATCATCAAGTTTGCTGACGACACCGTGGTCGTGGGCCTGATCACCGACTGCGATGAGAAGGCCTACCGCGAGGAGGTGGCTGACCTGTCACTCTGGTGCCAGGACAACAGCCTCCACCTGAACGTCAGCAAAACCAAGGAGCTGATTGTGGACTTTAGGCGTGGATCACAATCGAGGACGCACGCGCCGTTGTGGATTAATGGGACTTCTGTCGATAGGGTGAGCAGCTTCAGATATCTGGGAGTCCACATCACAGAGGACTTAACATGGACTGTTCATACAGACACTCTGGTGAGAAAGGCGAGGCAGCGTCTCTACCACCTCAGGCAGCTGAGGAAATTCCGGGTCTCGGTGAGGATCCTCAAGTCCTTCTACTCTGGAGCAGTGGAGAGCATCCTGACAGGCAACGTCACTGCCTGGTTTGGGAACTGTACTGCCCAGGACAGGCGGGCCCTGCAGAGGGTGGTGCGTTCAGCTGAACGTACCACTGGAACTACCCTCCCCCCCTTGCAGGAGTTATACACCAGGAGGTGTAGTAGCAGAGCCCGTAGGATCATGAAGGATCCTCATCACCCCAACAACGGACTGTTTCAGCTGCTGCGGTCAGGCAAGCGCCTCCGCAGTCACGCAGCGAGAACAGAGAGACTGAGACGGAGTTTCTTCCCTCAAGCCATCAGAACTGTCAATGCTGACCTCACCAGGGGTCCTAACTGAGCCATGCACTAGGCTCCACTACCTACTGTACTGTATGTAGCATACTGTACCGCATACTGTATCACTGTTCAGGGTTGTTCGTGATGCCGTATTGCTGCGCCGTACTGTTGTATACTGTGCTGTATTATCCCAAACACTACCTCACACTATTCACATTCACATGCCACTTTAATTCACATGCCACTTTTAATGCACATATCTGTATATACATAGGCATATTCCTTCAACCTATTCCATTTTATTTCAATTTATTTTTTATTGTATTTTATTCTATATATTTTTTATCTTATTCTATAAGTATTCCACTTACTGTATTACGTTTTAGGAGTCAGTTAGTCGGTCTATTAGAAAGTAATTTTCTACTTTTTATTTTATTTTATTTTAGTACTTTTTCCTAGGACTTCTTGTGTGCTATCACCGGGTGCGTTGCATTACATTTCACTGCATATATGTATGGAAGTATGTATATGTATGTGACAAATAAAAATCTTGAATCTTGAATCTTGAACCAATTCCTCTGTTAATGCTGTCATACGAGTCCTGAACTGTGTCTCGTGGAATATTGAACCATTCTTCAAGAAGGAAAAGCTCCAGCTCTTCAAGGGATGAAGGAGGTGGAAATGTACTTTACACTTCATTCCTGAACTTCCCATGAAAGTTCTGTGATGTTGGGATCAGGTGATCGGGGATGCCATGGTGGCAGGTTGACTACATCATGGGGTTCATGAAACCAACCTAGAATACATTAAACACTGTGTATGGAAGCGTGACCTTATGGGAAACAGCTAAATAAAACTCCAGGAACTCACAACTAGGCTAGAGAAAGCAGCTGGAGTGTATGGAATGGAAAAAAGCAAGAGTCTAGTCAACAGCCACAGTCAACAAACGCCAACCAACATCAGGATGAATGGGCAACAACTGGAAGAGGTGAAGATTTCAAATACCTCTGGATTTTTATGAATAATGAAGGCAGCTATACAAAAGAAATCAAAGCAAGAATTGGTATTGCAACCTCAGCCATGACAAGACTTACCAGCGTCTGGAGAAGCAATACCATCAGTTTACCTGTGAAGATCAAGCTCTTCAAGTCACTGGTAGTCTCTACTCTTGTGTGAATGCAGGATACAAGCTGTGGCAGTTTCAGGGCCCTCCGGCAGAGACACAGATGATGGGGTTGAGAAAACACAGTTTATTGTGGATAGGGGGCTTGATACAACAAGCCCTGGAGCAGATGGACACGTGTGATGACAAGGGATCCTCTCCTGAGTGAGTGTGGGGATGGGGGTTTTA
Organism: Zeus faber; assembly: GCF_960531495.2. Taxonomy (NCBI): domain Eukaryota; kingdom Metazoa; phylum Chordata; class Actinopteri; order Zeiformes; family Zeidae; genus Zeus; species Zeus faber. The sequence goes on from NC_137205.1 coordinate 8,265,362, forward strand.
CCTGTTGCTCATTAGACCAACCAACGAGCAACAGGTATGCAGCCACTCTGATCCTGGGCCCCAATTACCTAGAACCAGGACAAGTGTGGGTGCTCAAACCACGCCATCCCCACACCACAGAGGCATTTCAGAACAAGTTCTACAGAAGGATCCTCCGCATTTCGTACATGGAACATTGGACAACAGAATATGTAAGAGAGCTAATCACCACCCATGCTGAAGAATAATAGCCACTACTCGCAGCTGTTTAGTGTTAAACTTACCTGGTACGATGGCCCATTATTGTGAAACCCAAATTGTCCAATAAATGTCAGTGGTTAGAGATGGTTTAGTTTAGGTATAAGGTTAAAAATGGTTAAGTTTAGGTTTACGGTTTGAGATGGTTAAGTTTAGATGTAAGGTTAGAGATGATTAAGTTTAGGTATACGTTTAGAGATGGTTGAGTTTAGCTATACGTTTAGAGATGGTTGAGTTTAGGTATAAGGTAAAACATGGTTACATTAAGGTATATGGTGAGAGATGGTTAAGTTTAGGTATAAAGTTAAAGATGGTTAAGTTTACGTATAAGCTGAGAGATGGTGAGGGTTAGGGTAGTCTTACTCACCGGATATAGGTTGTTGGTATAAAACCTGCCATTGGGTGACTATTTCAGTCTGCATTCTCCTCCCCTTCCACTTTTTGCACGCCAGACTAGGTCACCGATGATCAAGTTATGTTTGTCTTTTTTACTCAGAAAAGTCATATCACATACGTCTTTTACTGTTTTATTTGGCGCTTTTTTTTGGTTAGGGTGTCGTCCATGTCCAATGGACATTTTTTGGACTATTGGGTTTTTCGGAATAATGGCCCGTCGGAATGATGGCATGGCACCGGTATGGACACATGTCATGAAGTGCCTCCCTGTCAAGGACCATCCTACAGGGGACACTAGAAGACAAACGACGAAGAGTCAGACAGAGAAAATCCTGACTAGACAATATCAAGGAATGGACTGACTGCAGCTTCTCAACCCTAAGACGCACAGCAGAAGATCTGTGGAGATCCCTGGCTGCCCAAGCATCCATCAAGACACCCCTACTGCCCCTAAGGTCATTGGATGACTGACTGACTGACTTTTGGAGGCGTTATCATTGTGGAGTATGGGAACATCATGAGTGAATGGTGTTTGCACCCGGTCTTCAAGAATTGCCTAACTTTCCTTGGCATTTTTCACGTGCTGTTTCCTTTTGTCCACTCACTGTCCACCGCAGACATGTGTTCATGAATTCCGTCTTTAACTGTCTAGAATTGTAAGTGTAGGTGATATGGGGTGAGTGATATCAGGCCATTGCTAAAATATCTCAGACCTGACTTCATCTACAAAATTGTGTTTTATAAATTTTGTCAAAAGAATACATGAATGAATAAATAAAGCAGAATTATAACCCTGCCCTACCTCCCACAGTTCATCTGCATTCCAGTGTCTAAATTCTCTGTCACTGTTTGTTCAAATACATTTTTCAATAGAACCTTCATTAATTTTTAACTCGAACTTCGTCCTTGGGAGGAAAGTGTCTGAAACGTAGTCTTACTGTGACCCCATTCTGGCTGGTTGCAGAACATTTTTAACCAAAGGCTGGAGTCACTCATGTCAATTAGACTGAAAAGCTTTACTTCCCTTTATGTTATCGCTTCCACTCCTTTGTGTGGTCTGTACTGTATAAAAGATATTTGAAGATTTTGCCCACCTCTACAAACCCTCATGATGGAGCTATGTCACATGCATGTTTTTACACAGCCAGTGGTCACTCGCAGAGTTGCTGTACTAACTGGGGTGAACAAGCCAGTTTAGTTAAATGTAAAAAATATATATATTTATATTCCCCTCACTCGCTCTCTATCCCTTTCTAGATGCACTCCCTCCGCCTGCTCAGCCAGAACGAACCCTACAAGATCTTCATGAGCATGAGCGACAACACGCGCCCCACCCAGCCGCTGCTGCAGCGCTGCATCCGCACCAATATCAACTTCAGCAAGCAGGGCCGCGACTGCCCCAACAACCGCGCCCTGCGCCCGCAGTACAGAGGTGTGTGTGTGTGTGTGTGTGTGTGTGTGTGTGTTTGTGTGTGTGTGTGTGTGTGTGTATGTGTGTGTGTGTGTGTGTGTGGGTGTGTGTGTCTGCTTTAACTCATCCCCTATGTAGTATGTACGTAGGTTTAATTACAGCCTTTTCTAATGGGGGACAAAATCCACGATCTGCATTCAGTGCAAAAGCTCAATCCATATTTCAGGCAAAGCTAACACAATGCCACAGCAGTATGACTTTGCAAATTTGAGGAGTTATTTATACATTTTTGGTTTTGCTGCTAAATTCCCTCTTTGCTGGCGCTTTTTTCATTAGTGGCAGCAAACAGCAATGTTGCTGGTGTTACACCCAAATGGGTGAACTGCCGAATTGTGTGACGCTGAAAATGACTGTTCGCTGCTTTTAGAGTGTGACAACCAAAAGAAAAAACAAGCAAACTTTTTTTTATAGATTACATACATTTCTTTCTATTTAAATAAGGGCTTTATGTTGAGATACATCTGAGGTTGTTTTTTTTTTATTTATATATGTGAGTAAGTCCTGTCAAAACATTTTCTGGCCTTTTCAATATGGTTAAATGTTTCTGTGGTATGGGGATAGTATGGTTTGAGCAGCCACACCTGTCCTTGGTCTAGGTAATTGGGGCCCTGAGTCAGAGTGGCTGCATACCTGTTGCTCACTGGTTGGTCTAACGAGAAACAGGTAAAACCCCCAACCCCGTCGTCTCTGTCTCTGTGCTGGAGGTCCCTGAAAACGCCACTTGGATGGCTTGTGGTAGGCCAACTGCCACAGGTTCTATTACTTATCATTTTTCTTGCAGCAAACCATCTTCTCATCTTTGTTTCCACTAATAATTTTGATTCATATTAAATGCAAAGGAAAATTCACGCTTCACACAATTCGGCCGGTCACCCATTTCGGTCTAACACTGTGGCACAGCAATTAAAATGGCACTAGAAAACAGAAAATATAGTAATAAAACAAATTGTACATTTTTACAACGTCTACTTTGGCTGTGGCATCTGGTTAGCTTTGCCTGAAATGTGGAGTGGGTTTTTCAACTGAACGCAAATTGTGGATTTTGTGTATTATTATTGAACCAACCTAAATACTACATGGGAGGGGTGGGAGTAAATCAGAGATAAACTTCAAGAAACCGGAACTATTAGTTTAAGGCTATAGTGCACGGTGATGTGGTTGTTCCCATCGGGATACGCCCGGACTCCACCTCCGCTGACCCCCGTATCATAACAGATCTTAAACCTCTTCTGCCCTTCCCTAAAAGAGTTTGAACTGGAATGATATATAAAAAAAAATCGGATCTACGTATGTCTGACTCTGCTGGTGTACCCTTTGGATAACTGCCTCCGCTAACTTTCTAAATGTTAATGTAAATGTAATGTAATGGACTGGTTAGACTGGAAAAATGGCCATGTCACATGTTTCCTCCACAAGTACAAAAGTGGATGAAGTGAATGCATGCGAAACGAGAGCTTTCATCTTTTTTTATCTGACCTTTGTATTTTTTATTCTCTCTAAAAAGATAGACTCGGCGCTCTTTGTTTGAAGGGCCTATTTGTCAGTAAAGTCTTTTGTGCGTGTTTGTTTGTGGGTGGGTGTGTGGGTGGGTGGATGTGTGAATAAATGGGTGGGTGCACAGCTTTGAGATTTTCTGAAAGAGAAGGACTGGCCAAAAGGTGATCTGTGCGAGAGACTGAGAAAAGATACTGAGGAGGAGGGAGACGAATCAAGTGGTGTGTGTGCGTGTGTGTGCGTGTGTGTGCGTGTGTGTGTGTGTGTGTGTGGGTGTGTGTGGGTGTGTGTGTGTGTGTGTGTGTGTATGTGTGTGTGTGTGTGTGTGTGTATGTGTGTGTGTGTAGATTTACATGTGGGTTGAGGTTGGTGGGTGGGTGAGTTGGCGGAAATGACAGAGAGAGACTTGTTATTGTTGCGGAGGTATGAATGCAGATCAGGGCATAGTGTACATCTGCCTCATGTTTCGTACCTTTAAGTCAAAATTGTGCAAAGAAAACTAAAAGCAAACATTATGCTTCCCGCCCTGGATACCTCTGCTATCGATCCACCCTCCGTCATTTTGAGTCTGTCAACTGAAGAGTGGAAGCCGATTCCACTTATTCCACTCATTACTCTGTGAGTGGTTGAGTGGAATCGGCTGATCAGGCGATTCCACTCATTGAGAGTGATGACCAGCTGAACGTCACCATTATTTCATTTAAAAGGTGTTTTAAAGCACCAGTTAACAAGAATGACTCTTTTTGATCGTAGTTTCACTGTTATCTCCCAAACTAAATAATAGACATGTGTGGAAGTTAGTACAAAATCAATACTATCAATAAAAATCGTCTCAGATGGCGGTCCCATAGACAAAATCTTGGTCGAATACATATCAAATTGCCGCTCCTTTATGTGAAAAAGGAAATTTGTAAAGAAATATTTCTTATCCATCCATCTTCCCAAAACTGTAAATCTTAATGTTGCGATGTTTCGTGCCGATATGATGGAAGGCGGTGGAATAATACAGATTCACTGCGCAGCCTTACAGCTCAGCACAATATGTTGGCTATGGCTGCTTCGCTGCTACCTTCGAGCCTACACAGAGAAAAGAGAGACGAGGTGAGTCACAAAGAGTTTGGCAGAAGAAAAGAGGAGAGAGAGAGGCCATAGAGATATCGATGGGAGAGAAGTAGCCGGAAAAACACCGATAGAGATAAGAGAGTGAGTGCACAAACAAATAAAAAAGAACCCGTGCAACGGGAGAGAAATGAGAAAAGAATTTTGAGAATTTGACTGGTAGTTCTTTGTTATACGGCGCCGTTAGTTATCCAACACTTTCACTGCTGAATTCTGTACTGTTTACTTATTACCGTGTGTTGGCCCATGTATAGCTCACTAAGCCACGTTAGTTTAATGGTGACTCATAGGGGCATTTTTTGTGGACACAGATTAAGGCTAATCTGAGACTAATTCACACACAATCTCGCTAACTGAAATGGCCTTTCTCAGTCCCGGTTTAAAGAAATTTGATTTCCAGAAAGAAGATTACAGCTGATCTAAGTCTAAGTGAAGGTTTAAATTAAACCAGGTTTATTTTTGGATTTTTGGGCCCCTCGGTCGACCTTGATAATAGAGAAAATGGATTATCTGGACTAAGACCAGCACCAAGACAAAAGGAGCTGACTAGTGCTTAATGACCATAGTCTAGTGTGGCTGACAAAGGGGTGTGGTCAAGCATCAGCTGCAGAAGACAGCACGGTTCCCTTTCCCGCGGCCGCCAAGCTGCCTCGAATCGGCTCAATCAGCGCCCATGCGCTGATTGGTCTGACTCAAGGCAGGGGCATTTCTTAATGTTTGTCTGTCTTGCAGAGGCGATCAGTGCACGTGCTTGTCAGCAGCCCAGCAGCAAAACGCCATGAGATGCCGAGATGATCAACATTATTATTATCATCCTGATCTTTTTTTTTTTTTTTTTTTTTTTGTGCTGTCAGCATGCTGGGCATACAACACAGAGTATTTGTATGCCATTGCATCTAGGACAGAGTTAGTCTGCAAGTGGAGTTCAAGTTCTCAACCCGCAATGCAACTTTTTATTAATTCTTAAATCATCAAGAACTGCTGCAATAACTCTGTCCTGTGGACGACCTGTAGGATGACAAGAGCACAGTTTTGGTTATGGAGAGCCACCACCAACCCCCCCTCTTTGGAGAACTATTCATCATGTTTGGATCTATAAACAACTGATCACTACTCCAAGAGGGGGAGAATCACCACGGTGAGACAAATAAACATAGAAACAAACAACATTTACACAAAAACATGAACATTGGACGACATGTATTGAAAAGCTGAATTAGGTCCAGGAAAACTGGAACTACAACTGGTCCCGTGGCCTCTTCCTGTGAAAGTTATGGCAGTAAATAAGGGAGGAAAGGAGAGGAAAGCCCCCCAGGATGCTGGGGTGCACTCCAAGTAGGGGTGCATGTGTGCATGTGTGCGTGCGTGCGTGCGTGGGTGTACATGACTTATCCCCATTGGTACTGGTGTAGAAGGTCAGTATTATGTTGCGGCGCCTCCAGGCAGCGCAAGGGGCCCCGAAGCCCCCCGAACTCCACAGCCCCGCGGACAACCCCCGGCTGTAGGAGATCCCCGGGTACCCCGCCCTGCGGCCACGGAAGACCCCCGGGCCCCAAGAGAAGCCAGAGGGCCGTGGAGCAACAGCCCGAGGAGCATGACCAAGTCCCAGGGAGCACGAGAAGGCCCTGCGCCCCAGGGGTGCACACATACAACCAACCCCCGGGCGCAGGCACAAGACGCAACTGCCGGCACAGAACCCGGGCCACGGGCGCAAGGCACGAAGACATGGTGACAGACCGACACCCGGTGACAGACCGACATCCTGATCATTATTATATTATTCAGAATTTGTCAATTGTGATTGATACATGTGGCCAGCGTACCTTATTGTTCAAAGCGACAATAAAAACTCTCACCATGTTGGCGCACCACAGCCAGAAAGACTCCACCAGATCTCCCTCTCTAAAACCTTACCTGTGGACAGAGACTCCCACAAGTGGTGCCTGAACATGGACCCGGGGGGGCAGGGCGCCTAGTGAAAGGTGACCCGGAGCCGATCTGCTGGCTGCGGAAACGCCTCTCGGTCGTGGAGGAGGAGCGGGACTACCTCCGCTGCCAGCTGGGGCGCGTCCTCGCCAGCGTGAGCTCCCTGGAGCATGCCTTGACCGGCCGCTACCCACCGCTGCCAACCGGGAACCGGCCAGAGGACCAGATCCGCGTCCGACCCTAGGATCGACGCGGGGTTCGCCGGTTGCCCTGCCCATCCCGTTGGCCCAGAGGAGAATGTCCGGGGGGGCGCTGGGTCCGACCCCAGGACCCAAGCAGGATTCGCTGGGTCCACAGCCCATCGCGGCGCCCCAGAGGACAATGTTCGGGGGAACACTATTTCCGAACCCAGGACCTACGCGGGATTCGCCGGCTTCTGTGGTGCCGCGGGAAGCTTTCTCCCCTTCCCGTGCTGTCCCCTCTGTCCCCCCTCAGCTCCCAGGGCGGCGCTGCCACGGGAAATCAGGGAGCTGCGCAGACGTCGGGGCAGGGGCGCGGACAGTGCGGGCGGCCTGGCCACAACCACCACGACTGTCCTCGGATGGATCTCGGCCAGGTGGTCCTGGTCACCAGCCTGCCGGACCCCTCCCCCGGTCTGAAAGGGACGTATCAAGTGCTGGTAAGGCTGCAAGGGGGTAGACATCAGGCTTTGCTGGACTTGGGCTATTCGCAGACGATGGTCCAGCAATGCCTGGTTTGACCCGGGGATTTGGCGGAGGCGTCACAGGTGGAGGTTCATTGTGTGCATGGGTATATTCACATGTATCCGATGGTCCGGCTCGAAATTTGTCACAAGGGAAAAAAGCATAGGGTACAGGCTGCAGTTAGTTCCCACCTGTCGCACTCCCTGATTTTGGGCACTGATTGGCCAGGGTTTTACGCGTTGATGAGAGAGGCTGGGGGAGTGCCTTCACGGTTGGTAGGGAAATGTGAGTGTTAAGTGGCGCACGGTGACGTGGAGGGGTCGTCGGCGGGCACGACGGGTGCAAGGGCGGCGGAATCCCAAGTAGGATTTCCCCCTTTAACCTTCCCTATTGACGATTTTCCACTGGAGCAGTCATGAGACGACACCCTACGTGGGGCCTTTGAGGGGGTAAATAAAATCGATGGCGTATTGACGCACCCAAACGCCGTGCTCACTCACCCGTATTTTCGGTGATTAGGGACAGGTTATATCGACTGAGCCGTGACCCTCAGACAGGAGAGGAAATAACCAAGTTGTAGGCGCTGAAGAGCTGCCGGGCCCACCATAACCCAATGGCCGGTCACCTCGGTCACGAGAAAAACATGACAGCAGATAATGGCCCACTTCTATTGGCCGGGCATTTGGGCAGCTGTGCGTAAATGGTGCGCTACGTGTCCTGAGTGCATTAGTCAACCCTCCAGCTATGCTAAAAGCGCTGCTGAGGCCCCTCCCCCTAGTCGAGATCCTGTTCGAGAGACTCGTTATGGACCTCATCGGGCCGTTAGGCCGCAGTGCCCATGGGTAATGTTTTATGTTAGTCCTAGTGGATTATGCAACCCGGTACCCAGAAGCAGTGCCCCTGCGCAGTCTTACAGCCAAAAGTGTGGCGCGGGTGCTGTTTCAGGTCATCTCCCAAGTCGAGATTCCGAAGGAAATCCTGACCGACCAGGGCACTACCTTTATGTCACATACACTTTGGGAACTTTACGAGTTACTGGGTGTCCGCTCAATTCGGACCAGCGTTTTACCATTCCCTGACCGAAGGCCTGGTGGAGCGTTTTAATACAACGTTGAAAAACATGAATCGAAAGTTCATTCTCGATGATAACCATAATTGGGATAAGTGGTTGGACCCCCTGTTGTTTGCGGTGTGGGAGGTTCCCCAGGCCTCCACAGGATTTTCTTCGTTTGAACTCCACTTTGGCAGGTACCCCGGGGGGTGCTAGACCTAATTAAAGAAAACTGTGAGGAAGGTCCTAGCACCAGTAAGAATGAAATACAGTATGTTATGGACCTGGGGGGCTCGACTCGACTCAGACAACTTGCACCAGGAGACAAGGTGTTAGTGTTGCTCCCTTCGTCCAGCTCTAAATTTCTCACAAAGTGGCAAGGGCATTTTGTGGTCACACAGTGGGTTGGCGAGGTTGATTATGAGGTTGAATGGTCTGACAGGCAGGGGCCGACACAGATTTATCACCTAAACTTCTTAAAAGAATGGAGGGAGGGGGCGTCCGTGGCTCTGTCACGCCGGTCATTGATCACTGGTCACTGATGTTTTTTTCTCCCTGCCAGGCCTCACGTCCCTCATACACCCCGGGGCTTCAGGTGCACTCTCGGCCATATCGCCTGCTCGAACACAAACCCAAGATCGTATAGGCAGAATTAGAGGCCATGCTGGACATGGGCGTAATTGAGGAGTCCACAAGTGACTGGTCGAGTCCAATCATGTTGGTGGGTAAGCCCGATGCTGTCAGTCCGGTTCTGGGTGGACTACCGAAGGGTGAACGCGGTGTCAAAGTTCGACACCTACCCAATGCCCCGGGTCGATGAACTTCTCGACCAGTTGGGTACAGCTTGTTTTTTCACGACACTGGATTAAACCAAGGGCTACTGGCAGATTCCCTTGTCTCAGGAGTCCAAGGAAAAATCTGCATTCTCCACGCCGTTTGGCTAATACCACTTTCGCACACTCCCATTCAGGTTGTTCGGTGCCCCAGCCGACCTTCAAAGACTCATGGACTCCTTCCTGCGTCCACTTGTAGCATATGCTGCGACCTACCTAGATGACGTTATCATTCACAGCAACACCTGGGAGCAGCATATGCAGGATGTGGCCGCTGGGCTTGAGTCCCTGAGGTGGGCTGGGCTCACTGCCAACCCAAAGAAGTGTGCCGTGGGACGGCGGGAGGTACTGTATCCAACCCCAACTTGATAAAACTGCTGCAGTCGCAACCACGCCAAGACCCAAGACCAAGAAGGAGGTGAAACAGTTCTTGGGGCTGGCCATCTACTATAGGAGGTTTGTCCCCAACTTTTCGTAGCTAATCAGCCCCTTGACCGACTAAACTCAAAAGGGTGCTCCAGATCCGGTCCAGTGGTCAGAGAAGTGCCAGCAGGCGTTTGCGAGTGGAAAGTCAGCTCCCTGTGGGAAGCCAGTGCTGTATAACCCTAACTTCTTTCTCCCTTTCTGTCTGGAGACCGACGCTTCAAACAGAGGGCTGGGCACAGTCTTGTCCCAGGAGGTGGAGGGGACCGAGCGTCCGGTGCTATACCTCAGCTACAAGCTCTCAGACCGTGATCGAGGTACAGCACAATGGAGAAGGATTGTTTAGCCATCAAGTGGGCAGTCGATTCCCTCCGCTACTATCTCCTGGGACGAGCTTTCACCCTCTGTTCAGACCACACCCCACTGCAGTGGTTTTTTTTTAAAGGGCTCTCCCAGCCAATTAACTTCTGGGTGGTCCATAGGCCGGCGGCGCTGATGGTCGTGGCTGACTTTCTCTCCCGCTCCGGGGGGTGGGGGGCGGCTGTCGGCTGGACAGCTCCCCGGCCTAAGTCGGGCGGTGGGGGTATGTGGTGGACAAAGGGGCGTGGTCAAGCACCGGCTGCAGACGAGAGCACGGTTCCCTTTCTCGCTCCCGCCAAGCTGCCTCGAATCGGCCTAATCAGCGCCTGTGCAGTTCTGGTTGGTCCAACTCGAGGCAGGGAGAATTCTTAATGTTTGTCTGTCTTGCAGAGAGGATCGGCACACAGGGCTTGTCAGCAGCCCAGCAGCAGAATGCCATTACTCCTACACCCGAGATGATCAGCATTACTATTATTATCATCTTGATCATTATTATAACATTCATCATTTATCAATTGTGATTGATACTTGTCAGAAAGCTGTTTTTTTATCCTGGAATAAACCCTGCCTGCTAAACCGCCACATAATAAATAAATAAATAAATAAATGTGTGTGTGTGTGTGTGTGTGTGTGTGTGTATACAGTATCTCTTTAAACTTGCGCTCATCTCAAACTATCCTTTATCATTGCAAAAAACTCTGGAATCAAACAATGAAGACGATGGGGAGAGAAAGGAAGGATGGATGGAAGAGAGAGAGAGAGAGAGAGAGAGAGAGAGAGAGAGAGAGAGAGAGAGAGAGAGAGAGAGAGAGCGAGAGAGAGAGAGAGAAGGGAGGAGGAAGGAGGGCTGAAGGGACAGTAAAAGTACAGAGAGTTCTGGGAGAGGACTCTCCTTTGGGGAAACAAAGTGATAAGATTTCTCTGCTGGTTCTCCATCTGTCTCTCCTGTCATAACTTCTGTTTGCATGTGTCTTACCTTTGACGCTCTCTCTCTCTCTCTGTCTCTCTTTATTGGCACGGCAAGGTATAATAAAGTTGTATTTTACTGAGGATAATGACTATCTGATTTCTGTCTGTCCTGACTTTCCCTCCTCTGTTTCTCTCACTGCGGTATACTTATTTTTCTCTAATTTCTCTCCCTTTCTCTCTCTCTCTCTCTCTCTCTCTCTCGCTCTCTCTCTCTCTCTCTCTCTCTCTCCTCTCAGCGCCCCTTCGGTTCCCCAAACTTGAGGCGTTCTTGTGTCGGATCTACTTTACATGGCTTCTCATCCCCCCTGCTAATTATCTGTCTGCTCTTCTTTCTTTCTTTCTCTTCTCTCCCTCCCTCCCTCCCCACTTCACTCCCTCCTCTGCCCCTCTGTTTCCTCTTCCTCCTCCTCCTCCTCCTCCTCAGTGAACCAGTGGTTGCTGAAATAAAGGGGACACGTGCAAAAAAAGAAAAGAAAAAGATGTCAGCGCCGCAAGAGGAGGGTCGCAACTCATTCCAGCGTCTGTTGTTTTTTTTGTTTGTTTTCTTTTTTTGTTTTTTTTTTGTTGGCTCTTTTTTTTTTTGTTTGTTTGTACGTTTGTTTTTCATGCTGCCAAAGCTAAGCCAAGCTGAGCTCCGTTGAGCTGAGTTGAACTGAACTGAAACGATCTTACGTATGCTGAACTGATCAAAAAATATATATAAAAAAAAAAATAATTTCAAGAATTGAAGAAGAAAACTGAACTTTGCCGCTTTCCAGCGTTCCGAAGTCCCTCAGCGGGAGCCCCGGGACTCACGTGGAGCCGTCGGGCAGGGAGGTGGGGGAGGGCAGGGGGGGAGTCAAACCTTAATTATGGATTACTGCGGGATTTGCCTGCGGGTGCTACGCGGGCTGTCATCCCCAACGAGAGCGCGCTCGGCTCCTGACCAGCGAGGACAGCGGTGCGGCCCCCATTATGAAACTATCAGCCCCATGGTTGCCGAACTTATTAAATCCCTTCTCTCGTCCTGGCGCACCACAGAGACTCGCATCGGTGGCTGAGCATCAGACAGCGCTAATGGAATTTAAGGGCCTGGGAATGTGATGGCTGTGATATCATATCCCAAATAAGGAGGGTTAACTTTCACGAGAGAAGGCAATTCACCAAGGTGAGACTCTCTGGCATAAATGTGATTTAGCGGTTGAACAGGGTTAGGGGAGGACGGGGTGGAAACGGGTCAGATGCACTCGGCGCCAAGAGACTGTCAATAAAGACTCATTGTTACATTACTTTACAATAACTGTGCAGAGGGGGGTCCAATCAGCATCATTCTAACATAACGTGTGCATCAATCGGTTTGTCTGTAATAGTTGATAGATGATGATCACCAGCCTTGTCAAGACTGTAGGACTGGACACGCAGACAGGAAATGTTGTATTCCATAATAACTTTGTTGTATGTATGTCATGCTCATGAGCTCATGAGAAATGTCAATTCTGCAGTTGTGAAATTTCTGCGATGAATACTCAGACGGAGATGTGATAAAAACAGTCGCCGCCTTGGATGCTTAATTGAGACTTGAAAACAGAAAATCCCCGCTGACCGTTTAAGCCAACGCTGCCGACTGTCTGGCGCCGGAGGGCGGCACGCACCTAGATGGTTTTGTGTGTGTGTGTGTGTGAGTGCGTGCGTGCGTGCGTGCATGTGTGTGCGTGTTTGTTTTCACTTACTACACTAGAGACCAGTTTTGGTTTGTCCTCTTTTGAAATCTAAGTGTAATAAATAGACCGAACTGAAACTTTTGACGGCCTCAGGAATTTCACTGGGAAAAACCCGACCATCATGCCTCCCGTGCCCTCCATGTCCCACCCAGTACAACCCCCACACCGTCCATAACCCAGTCACACCAGCGGGAGCGGGTCATCCTCCAAGGCTTAATGCTGCAACACCCAGTGGAGCATCGACAAACAAAGCGGTTTGTGTTCGACAAAGAATTGCACCACGAGTCGGAGAGGGGTTTTTTTGCGATTGACACTTGATGTTGTGTGTTTGTTTTACCACAAGGATTCTTTGTTGCAGATATTAAAGGAGCCCTCGGTTGCAGCAGGACCTCGTGGAATGTGCATTACTCCCCACGGATTACGGGATCTACTCACAAAGTGCACGGTGATGTAAGGATAACAAAAATGGTTGCCGGTCTCTGTAACAACAACGGACTCAAAGGAGTTGCAGACTGAAAAGATATTTTGGTTTTAAGGCACGTTCTGCGACGTCCAAAGTGACGGGCTTATATTTTGACCTCTGTCATTTCGACCCCTGCGCGAGCGGCAGGACGGTCTGGCGGGGGGATAAACAGATATAAACAGAGAGGTCCCTAGTCAGCCGCAGGCTACAGGAACACACCGCACTGTATTTGACCTAGATCCTCTGTTAAAGAGCATACTGCTGTATTCTGCTGCTGGAGGTGCAGGGGGATTTGTTTGTTTGTTAGTTAGTTAGTTAGTTTGTTTGTTTGTTTGTTTGTTTGTTTGTTTTTTCCCGCATGCTGAATACAAAAACGGAGCAGGACGTGATTTGTCTGCAAATTTAACTCACAAGGCACTTCCTTATTAAATATTTATCTCCATTTTGGCTTCAGAGCTGCGTGCAAGCGCATGTGTGCGTGTGTGTCTGTGTCCGTGTCCGTGTGTGTGTGTGCACAAATGCATGTGGAGGAATTTTGATTGAATAAGTGTGTGTGTTCCTGTGTGTACAAAGGCCTACCTCTGTCTGTCTGTGTGTACATGTTTATGTACATGGTATCTATATAAGTCCATGTACATCCGTGTGTGTTTGGGTATAACTATGCATGCATTGCATCCGTGTGTCTGTGTGTGTGTGTGTGTGGGGGGGGGGCTTTGTCAGATTAAAGTGCTTCTAATTCACCGCGTTAAGGAGCACACTGTCGGTTCCCTATCACAATATCAGCCATGGGAATATCACACTCTGCTCTGCCCGCAGGTTAGACGCAAGCATGAGCTCACTTCATCTTTCAGAACCACCCCCCCCCTCTCTCCCTCTCCATCTGTATTTTTTCTCTCAATCTTTCATCGATCTGGCCGCTACACAGATCCATCAATCTGTCATCCTTTATTGAGCCCTTCCATCGTTATCTAATTTTATGATTTTATCCATCATCTATCCATCACTGATATATCTCTATCTCTATCTATCCGTTTATATCATGTTATCGATCATCTTTTGTATTACATTTCTGACTCTTTGTTTCCCTTCCAAATGCAAGTCAGTGCTTTCCCCCGATACTCAACCACCCCCGCAGCCCTCCCGTCAGCCTCCCTCTCTTTCTCTCTCTCCCTCTTTTATTGATGTATCGTACTCACAATGCCACAATTTCCATCACTTTTCCCTCGCCCTGGCAGGAATTTTCCACCCATCTGCTTTCCCCTTGACTTCCTCCTCCCTTCATCGTGCCCCTATTTCTCCATCTTTCGTGCAGTTTCTTTTCCACCCATATCTGATAAGTATTCACCACGAGCGCCGACATATTTAACGCACCCCTTACCCACCCATCCCCTCCCCAACCCACCCAAAAAAAACCACCCACACCCACGCTCCTCTTCCATCCAGCCTGCGAGTGTATCCTAGCAACCTAACTTTACTACTAGTTTGGTAACATCAGTCTGACTTCTCTCCCAGGTGCAAATTTAAAACTCTCTGTTCTGCATTGATGTGCCTATGGCCGACTGGTAGAGGACATGTTTCCATGGCATCTGACTTGTGCTCCCAAACAAATCACTGACAGTAACTGCTCACAAAGGTTTGACCCTCATGGCTGACGAGGGGTGCAAAGTGTCTTTTTTGCTTATTTTGTTGCTGTCATCCTCCGGTGCGGATTGGACAGTAGGAAGACTTGCACTGCTCTCCTAACCCTGTTATTGTGTCATCCGCCATCTACTGCCAATTATTTTTCAGCAGGTCGGCCAAGGATGTGCACTGGGTATGTACGGCGAAAGGACTGAAAACGGGAAGAAGAAGAAAAAAACAAAGATACTGAGGCACATAGAGCCTGCCGTTCGAGCTGCTGATTCTACTGCTCACTCATAATCTCCGATGCTGATAACAAAGGCTGAGGCTGAGTGCAGGAGTACACAAAGGCTCCTTGAGGAAATGTAGTTGCGAGAAGGCGACACAGCGCAATCTCTTAATTACACACACGGACAATGAACATCCATTCATTAAATTAAAAAGGTAGATGTATAGCAGGTGCTTTCGGCCTTCCCCTCTGCATCGTGGGAGAGATTGAAATCAGCCATTTGTCTCATGTCATCCCTGAGTCACACCCCGTGCGCAGTGTTACATTGAATTTGCAGACATGCAAATTGAACTTGAACTTCGATTTTTAATGAGGGTCATTGACTTCCTCAAGGCCGCTTGGACACAGTGGGGCCGAAAGGAAAACCGGGGTATTTTTTACCCTGAACCTCTTTTTTCAATCTTTGGGAGTCTTTTAAAAGAATCGTTTCAAGTATTTTGAGATTAGCTTCAGCTGACTACTGCACACCGATCTGCAATACTTGGTAAAACAGGGCAAACATAGTCGCTGAAGAGGCGATTGCCCCATTGTACTATTTTGTACTACCATAGTACTGCTTTTCTACTTGATGAGCCACTCCATGACTTCCGTTAATTTCTTAACAAATGTATGATTTCAATGTTTATTTCAATACCAAGATGTAATTCACCATTTTTATAGGGAACCAAAATGTTTCTATGTGGACTATTCTCAAATGCCCTCTGTGTACTTATACATACCATTTCTGTTTTATTAGCCAAACCAATGTTTTTAACATGGTGGACACAGTGAAGGGCATTCAAATGTGAATTATTAAACAACGGCGCTATGGCCAAGTCCTAGTTGACTAGTTGTTAATATGAGTTGACTGGTTGTGGAAGTGAGTGACTGTTTGATGATGTGAGTTGACTGGTCGGGGATATGAGTTGACTGGTTGTTAATATGGGTTGACTGTTTTAGAATATGAGTTGACTGGTTGTTAATATGGGTTGACTGTTTTAGGATGTGAGTTGACTGCTTTGAGAGTAGAGACCCTCTAAACCGTTGTAGCCTACATTTGGCCACTTTATCAAAGTGCAACTCTAACTGACTGCTGGGTATGTCTGCACATTGGCATTGCAAGACCACTGCACAAATGCTACGGCCCTCTACTTTCCATTCTATGAAATATACACTGACAGCATTTATGCATTATTTTAAGTGCGAACCACATGCATAATATAGCAAGTACATGCAAATCATTGGACATTAGCTCTTTTCCTCTCCAACCGCTTTTCTGTCACATCGCATCTCTGTGCCCTTGACCAGGAACGATGAACTACAAAACATGAAAACCTAATGTAGCTTGCATACTGTACAGAATTCTAGTGCCTTGGAGTCCCTGTACAGGCGCAACACATTAAGGATGATCAGAGAACGTGCTTTGCCTGCAATTAGAGCCGTGCGGGGGAGTGCGATCAAAAGTTCAATTTGCACCCACTTATTTGCTGGAGTGAGGACCATGGTGGAAAGTTTCAACTTGTCTCTATTTTCTCCGTTCTCCAGAGTCCATTTTGTGAGTCCCCCCTGGTTCTTCCACCCTATCATCAGAAGCAAACCGGAACGCTTCATTACATTTCCCCACTGACTCTCATCCCTGTGTTTCTGTGCTTTTTTTAATCCGAGCATTCTTCTATTATGATAATTATACAAGATGAGAGAGATTTGTTTGATCAAATGTCCGTCCACTCTTACATTGGCTGTATAGGTTGGTAGTAATCATGTCATTAGGGCTTATTCTTTCTGTTCATAATGGACAAAACACTGCTCTAATTTCCCAAAAAGATGTTTGCCCGCTCCACGCTTCTTCCTGCCGTCCATGCCGCTTCAGCGGTGGGGGATATATCCTTCCTCAGTCCAGGACACAAATGAGAATTTCAGTCTCCCACGGCGAGGGCCGCTCTCATTTCCTATAAAACATGTTTGGGGTCCCGCCAGCGACGACACAGCCCAATTTAAGGTCCTGACTCAACACTGGGGCCCAGGGGCCCTCAAAATACGGGCCACTTTATTAGGCAGCGTTGATGGGCTGCCTTGCCGGCAGCAAGGCGGGCGGGTGGGGAGCTGGCCAATGGGAGAAAATTACCCTATATGACTGTGGGAAGAGACAAATGGTAATAGTGGGTGGGCGGGGGGTAGAGGGGGCGGGGGGGGTTCATCCTTAGTTATGTTTTTTTATATTTATTCTGTGTACGTCCTTCTAATGCTTTGTAAATATTGGCATTTTGTTAGAAGAGTACCATGAATAAATTTGACCGTCGAAAATTGGCCATCAACCTGGCAACAAAGTTCTGCAAACATGCCAGTGTATCGGCATCCTATAGAAGGTTGAGGATAGAGACAAAAGGCCAGACCTCTACCGGAAAAACACAGACAGATTTAAAGTCAAGACAAGTTTATTTATAAAGCCCTGAATCACAGTTTAGTCTCAAAGGACTTCACAGGGCCACATTTCACATAGAAATCAACAGCATCCTTTAGTCTTAACTCCCACCCAGAGAAGGAAACAAACTTCCGGAAGGATCCCACTTCCAGGACGGCCAGGCTGCAATGGGTGCAGAGTGGGGAACATTATTTGCATATATTCAACTGTATAATATTTGATGTTTAACTAGACAGTTGTTGGAGACTTTAGTTAGCACCTGGTGCATGGTGCTGCAGGTAAGGAATGTGGTCCAGTAGGGATATGGCCAGCATGAGGACCAGTCCAGGGTCTTGGACTGGTCCTCATGGACCAGGACTCCAGCCACCACAGGAGAAGGTACCGTGTCTGCATAGAAAGCTCCATGCATACACTCACACGACTGACCGATAACGTTACTCATGTCCAAAAACACTCCAAAATGCCATAATGGGCTAGTATCCAGGCAATAAGGCAGCTAGATAACATGGTGCCTGTAGTATTTGATAGTTATATCACCCCTGAAATGAACTGGGAGCCAGTGCAAAGTGGTCAGTATAGGAGTTATAGGGTCAAACTTTCTCGTCTTAGTCCCGATTCTGGCAGCAGCGTTGTGTACCAACTGGAGTCGTTGGAGAGTGGAGCACATTGCAATAGTCCAGCTGGGATGCTAGAAGTGTGTGAACTATACAATGGAACATTGTGAAGAACACAGCATTGCACATTGTAGTTGTGACAGTGCCGCCTGCCACACCGCACCTGAGTGGCGTTTTCAGGGCCCTCCGAAACAGAGACACAGGCAGAGATGTTGTAAACACAGCAGTTTATTGTAGAGGGTGGGCAAGATGTAACAAGCGGGGAGCAGCTGGACCCATGTCGTGACAGAGACTCTCCCCGTGTGTGTGGGGATGGGTGATTTACCTGTTGCTCGTTGATTGATCTGACAAGCAACAGGCGGTCATCCACCTCTGATCCCGGGCCCAATTATCTAGACCCAAGACAGGTGTGGCTGCTTCAACCACACCACCCCCACACCACAGTAGTCAATCTAGAGAAGCCTTGTTCCAGTGCGGAAGACAAATATGAGACTAAACTTCTAAATGTCAAGGTAGCCCGTTGAGTGCTGTCCTAGTTCTGAATGGAGAGAGAGAGAGAGAGAGAGAGAG
The DNA here is from genome assembly GCF_960531495.2 of Zeus faber. Lineage (NCBI taxonomy): Eukaryota > Metazoa > Chordata > Actinopteri > Zeiformes > Zeidae > Zeus > Zeus faber. The sequence continues at coordinate 8,284,002 of NC_137205.1, forward strand.
AGAGAGAGAGAGAGAGAGAGAGAGAGAGAGAGAGAGAGAGAGAGAGAGAGAGAGCGGGGGGAGAGAGCGAGTGAGAGAATTGTGAAATACAGCAAAGGTGAAATCTGGAGCCTTTCTGCTGCACATTATTTTTATTTAAAACATCCCTATATATCCCTACAGAACAGTATTCCAAGGCTCAATGATCGCATTGCTCCCCCAGATGCAGCAAACATTCACAATCTGTGCAGAGTATGACCCTATGTGTCATTTGTATAAAGCAATTAGTATTTGATATGACTAACTGTCCTCCTATATAGCACAGGGAAAAATATAAAATGACATTTAGAGGTGAGCCCTGAAGAACGTTCCTTAAAAATGATTTGGGAAAATAAAGATTAAAAAAAGTCATCAACAGCTCCAGACTTACAAGTCTCCTGTCCTGCATGTTTCAGAGTCACCAAAAGATTGTTTTTAATAGACGGACGCTGTTTGAAAATCAGCTCACAGAGAAAGAAAAAAAGGGAAATACTCAATGATTTCCGTCAAACAGGAATTGCAATGTGGGGACTATGACAAAACCCTGGCCTGTGAAAACCCAAGTACTGTGCGTGACACAATATCCTTTGATAATTACAATTTTTTTACAAAGATGTCATTTGTCATTATTTTCTCTCTGTTGTATGATAGACCTACTGATGAAAAAAAAAGATAAGGTGAACAGTGACTGGTAATTTGATGATTATGCTGTCTGGCATTATAATTTATAATAATTATAGTTTAGTAATTATTATTATATAGTCATAATTTAATTATAATTACATATGCCAGCAGAAAGTTGATTGATTTTGACTTCATGAGTTGGCTGTGTTGGTCTCATGTTTGTATACAAAACTCAAATAAAGGAATAAGGTGGAGTATCAATAAAGGTGTAATTGCTGAAATGAATATATATATATATATATACACACACACACACACACACACACACACACACACACACACATCAGCCATAACATTAAAACCACTAACATGTGAAGTGAATAACATTGATCATCTCGTTCCAATGGCATCTGTCTCAAGGGGTGGGATGTATGAGGCAGCAAGTGAACAATCAGTTCTTGAAGTTGATGTGTTGGAAGCAGTAAAAATGGGCAAGTGTAAGCATCTGAGCCACTTTGACAAGGACCAAATTGTGATGACTGGATGGCTGGGTAAGAGCATCTTTAAAATAGTAGGTCTTGTTGGGTGTTCCCAGTATGCAGTGGTTAGTACCTACCAAAAGTGGTCCAAGGAAGGACAACTGGTGAACCGGCCACAGGGTCATGGGTGCCCATGGCTCACTGATGCACGTGGGGAGTGACATCTAGCCCATCTGGTTCGATCCCACAGAAAAGCTACTGAAGCACAAACTGCTGAAAAATGTAATGCTGCTATGATAGAAAAATGTCAGAACACAGTGCATCACAGCTTGCTGCATATGGGGCTGTGTAGCTGCAGACCAGTCAGAGTGTCCATGCTGACCCCTGTCCACCCCCGAAAGCGCCTACAATGGGCATGTGAGCGTCAGAACTGGACCATGGAGCAATGGAAGGAGGTGGCCTGGTCTGATGAATCACGTTTTCTTCTACATCATGTGGATGACTGGGGTTAGGGTCCGATCCGATCGAGTGTCTGTAGGATGTGCTGGAACAACAAGCCTGATCCATGGAGGCCCCACCTCACAACTTACAGGACTTAAAGGATCTGCTGCTCACGTCTTGGTGCCTGATACCACAGGACACCTTCAGAGGTCTTGTGGAGTCCATGCCTCCACGGGTCAGAGCTGTTTTGGCGGCAAGAGGGGGAGCTACACAATATAAGTGGTTTTTAGTGGTGGTTTTAATGTTGTGGCTGATCAGTGTGGATGGAAGACTTTATAATGTATTAGGTTGGAGGCCTTATTGGCGACACATCTCTATTGTGTGCCCCACTCTTATTCATTATTCAGTTATTTGTACTTTTTTTTATTGGTTCCGCTTGACATGAAGTGCATACTTTACATGTGAAATGCACACAGAAATAACTTGACAAATAAATAAGTCTTCTGTCACACTTCATTTACACTGATCGAAGTCCATTGAACACATCTTACACATTACACATCTTAGCTGCCCTTCCTCCATCGTCTTATTTAGAGTGTCATTATTTTTTTTTCTTCCAAATCACACACTGTATTTGTACTTATTACTGCCAGCTACACTGGTTAAATAAAGGTTAAATAAAAAATAAACCTGCTACCATGGTTGTGGTTTTTTATTTGTGACTGGGATATGTTGAATTTAAAGGCATAATACATTGATCGCAAAAATAAATAATATATGAAAGGTCGTTTTGGTGTTCATAAAGTCAAGGATTTATAATAAATTAAAAAAAACAAGTGAGTATTTAACTAAAACTATTTTATGGTTATATTATCTATACTATTACATGCAACAACAAACGAGCAACAGGGACATTGATTATTTGAGTTCAAATGACTCCCATATAAATATGTACATTTATATGGTAAAATAAATAAATGAATAAAATACACCCTAAATGTCAATAAAAACTTTAATTTGTCGGCTGTTCCAGACCGTCACCACTAGGGGGCGATGTGAGCATGCAGCGCGGCGACATGACCCGGAAGTGGTTCCGCACAACTTTTATATCCCGCAGGCCTTACTTCCGTCTCTCTCTTTCCCTTCTGCAGCCATGTCTAAGAGAGGTATGGAGAACGCCTTCAAACTATCCGCATCCATCCGCCGCCGCCCTCCCTTGGCCCTAGTTGCAAGTCATGCCTGCGGGTGAAAGGGCTCCAGGAGAAACGCTTCTACACGTTCTTCGCTGCGTTCGTGGACGTGATGTCCCCGTATGGAAGTTAACAGTCGGGCTTCGTAGTGGGAGCCATGTTGGCTGTCAGGGCTAGTTAGCCAGCGTAGCCGCGGAGGAGACCCTGTGAGCCTGACTCGCAGCCGTGGAAGCCTTGCAATAACTTCAGAAGCGGTTGTTGGGTAACTGGCTGTAGGTTGGAGCCAGTGAGTTAAAACAACAATGAAGACGTTCCGTGCTGTCCGGGCTGGTGGTGGCTAGCGCTAGCTTGGAGCGGGTGTTTGTATGACTGGAGCATGACCATGCGCCCCAACCACGGCGCGGTTTACGTACTTTTGGCGGAACTCGTTTTAATTCTGACGGGGTTTTGTTTTTTTTTTGCCTTAGAAATCAGTTCGTCCGAGAAGAAGCGAGGAGCGGATCTCGGTTTCAACGGCAGCTCTGCCTGCCTTAATTAAAGTGATTGTTCGTAACCCCCAGTAATGACGCTGCGGAGCAATGCTGTTCTAGATGATACTGTTAGGTTACAGGATATATGTACAAATAAACGGCAGAATGTAATTTTCAATTTGAAAGTGTCACGCCTTGGCCGGCTTTATTCCACTAAAACTGCTCAATGACTAAAAAGGGCTCAAACAAAGTTTACCCCGTTCTAAAGTAAAGCTGGCCAAATTATAGGCCGGCACGGAGTTAAAGACAGTGTCTCCTTGTTTTTAAGCTGAAGGAAGATGAGAAGAATTGTAAGAACGTGACATCTCTGACTTGAAGTTAAAAAGGGAACGCATTCATATAAATCCCATCATCTTGATAAAGTGCAGAGTTAAGAAATTGAAAGCCGGCCTATTTTATATTCACCAATCAACTGGAGTTTCTAAAAGTTAATTTGAATTTGTGCAGCTAGGTACTTAAGCTAGCTAGTAAAACTGAAAATCGCTATATAACTGGATTTCGTCAACTGCTATGAATGTCCAATCTAGTGCCGAACAATACATTTGTGATGTTCCTTGTCAAATAGTTTGTCGGGAAGTCAGTAAATGTCATCAAATTGGATGGTATATCAGCAGGACAGTATTCCTGAATGGTTTCTCCCTTCTGTCCCCTTCACCAGGACGTGGTGGGTCATCTGGAGCCAAGTTCCGCATCTCATTGGGTCTCCCAGTGGGTGCGGTCATCAACTGTGCTGACAACACAGGCAAGTGCCATCTCTGCTAGGTGACGCAGAGGTGTTGGTAAATGGTTGTTGTGCTAATATACAATATTATAGAAGTTGAATGTTCCTTCGAAAAGCACTTGCTTTGTCTGCTCAGTGGCTGGGTGAGTTGTCGTAGAAGGGAAAAGTGAGTTCATCACTGTGGGTGAGATGGCGGCAAACTGCTGTGGCTGACACGTCTCAATCAGTGTTGGGACAACTAGTTCAGTGTGTGACATACACCGGTCAGCCACGACATTAAAACCACAACCAATATTGTGAAGCTTCTCCTCGTGCTGCCAGCCAAAACAGCTCTGACCCGTGGAGGCATGGACTCCAAACTCGGGCCATCCACGTGATCGTGATTCATCAGACCAGGCCACCTCTTCTGTGGGATCCGACCAGATGAACTAGACTTGCCCCCCCCCCAGGAATCAATGAGCCCATGGGTGCCGGTGACCCTGTCGCCGGTTATCCTTCTTTGGACCGCTTTTACTGCAGTGGTACTAACCACTGCATACCGGGACCACCTCGCGAGACCTGTCGTTCTGGAGATGCTCTGACCCGTTTTGTAACCATCACATTTTGGCCCTTGTCAAAGTCGCTCAGCTCTTTACGCTTGCTTGTTTTTTCCACTTCACACCGGGTTTTTACTTTTCCAATGTTATTCACTTCACCTGTCAGTGGTTTTAATATTGTGGCTGATTGGTGCACTTGAGTTAAGATGACAAAGACTAGGTAATTCTCTATCCAAACCTTGCATGAAATTAAAAAAAATTGGTAGTTTGAGGAAAATATGGTCTGCTCGGCTGAATATTCCTTGGAGTCTGCATAATTTAAGTTCTAATGCCTAACAAACTGGGTTTAAAAGCCCTTTTCACAATGAATGCATTCACACATGAAAGGTTTGTGGTTGATTTGCGATTAATTTAAATGCTACATTGAGCTTTAGTGGTGTAAATGTATATAAACTGGACTAGTTAGGGTAAATCTAACTCATGTTCTAGCTTATTGCTATTCTGTCATCTCCTTAAATTCCTTTCCTTGTTTTAGTTCCATTCTCTCTTCCTCGTGTCCAGGTGCCAAGAATCTTTACATCATCTCCGTGAAGGGCATCAAGGGTCGTTTGAACCGTTTGCCCGCCGCAGGAGTGGGTGACATGGTGATGGCCACAGTGAAGAAAGGCAAGCCAGAGCTCAGAAAAAAGGGTGAGTGAGATTCACTGCAGGTCAGACTTTCAGAAATGGTTACAATTTGAATTAACACATGTTCCCCCTTCGAAAAGCACTTGCTTTGTCTGCTCAGTGGCTGGGTGAGTTGTCGTAGAAGGGAAAAGTGAGTCCATCACTGTGGGTGAGATGGCGGCAAACTGCTGTGGCTGACACGTCTCAATCAGTGTTGGAACAACTAGTTCAGTGCGTGACATGAGAAATGGTTCTGTTATCTGCTTAACTAGTGAACTGTTAAGCTGAGTGCAGAGGATGATCTGCTGAGACAACTTATCAGTATATGAACAAATGAAGGTCGTCAAAAGTATTGGTACTTACATACTTTTTCAATACCACGTGTTTAAAACGATAGCTCTATACATTCGATAGTTTCAAAAGTACAGACGCTATAACAAAACAGATTTTCAACCCAAGGCTGCACAGGTGAAACGATGGAAGAAAATTAACTGGTCCTCAACCTATGGCTGTTACGGTAGTGTTGAGTGTTGGCTGAATATTTGAAACAATTTCAATACTCTGTTTCTGCACTATTGTTATAATTGTGCCCGCTGGGCTTTTCTCGCTCTCTTCTTTCTCACGGCGAGTTGATTCTCACTGTGCTGTCTCCTAGTCACTCGTGTCATTCACTCTGGTTTAAGGTGGGGTGAGTGGCTTAGGCTCGCACAGCAGGCTAGGGCTCTGCTTAACGCTGCTAACTGGGAACGGGGCATGCTGTCTCCGCTTCTCCATGTCAGGGGCTGCGTGCAGGGCTTTCGTTGCAAAGTTGTTTTCCTGCCCCGGAATTTCGGGCGGTTTCCCGGCTCTGTCCATCACTAGCTTTGTTAGCTGTCCAGCCCATAGGGAACTTATAGGAAACCCATGCCAAACCCAGTGCTAGCTAGTTATCCCTCTAGTTTAAAGGTACAATATGTTACTTATACTGCTAGGGGTCTCTTAATAAAAACCGTAAGTCTGAAATATCATGGCATTAAATAATCGTGCTCCATCAAACAGTTAGTAGAGCAATAAAACAATTACAGAGTGGCATCACATCGCTGTCTGTATTTCCCCTGAAGTTATCGCAGTGGGGGGGTCATGTACGCCATGACAGGCAACCTAATGAAGCGATCTGTTACAACATTAAAATGATGTATTTTCCTGGGTTTGTGAATTGTGGGAAACATTTGAGATAATGTAAGGACACAGCTCAAAATATATTACCTAGGTCTAGTAGTTTTTAGACATTTAATGCAGAGGTTCATTCACATGGAATTTATTGTTGGAATTGAAACACTAGAACAGGTAAATAGTATTTGCCTGTTCCAGTTAAACTGATTCAACAGAACATCTTCATCTCAACATTGGATAACTGTCAAAGCAAAGTAGTGATTCTGTTCCACATGTTTTTATCGATACTATATCAAACTATAATTTGTATTTAAGAAATTGAATCCTTGGTGTTTCTACTTTGTTCCGTGGGACAAACGTCTGATTTGATGTCCACTCTCCTCCCTCTCTGTCCTCAGTGCATCCTGCGGTGGTGATACGGCAGCGGAAGTCGTATCGGCGAAAAGATGGCGTGTTTCTCTACTTTGAAGACAATGCAGGTGTCATCGTGAATAATAAAGGAGAAATGAAAGGTGGGAAATTCTGCACCTGCAGTCAGAAGCTTCTCCATTTGAGGAATGTCCGCTTGCTGCTGCTGACGGGAATAGGTTAAATCAGTGTTTTTGTATTTGCATGGGAGAACAGAACAAACAACTCGTTTTGTCAGTGTAATGGGATTTGGCTGTTCAATGCAAATGTTAGTCTAGTCGTTAGGGGGTGGGAGGGTCTCCCTGTAGGCGAGATGGGCAGCGTCCAGGCCCCATCCCGAGGAGGCTGCGGGGAGGGAGCATTTAGGGTGTGTTTCGCTCTGACCGTACAAACGATGCGCACGCCCGTGATGGATGTGCTGAAACTGTTTACTGCTCATCTTGAATCTCAGTTAACTGACAGGTTTCCGACTGGCTCGGCAACTTTCAGGGAGCAGCCCTAGTATTTGTATGTTTTAATGAATTGCGATGCAGTCTGCATAGGACGTCCCTTCAAAAAGCACTTGCTTTGTCTGCTCAGTGGCTGGGTGAGTTGTCGTAGAAGGGAAAAGTGAGTTCATCACTGTGGGTGAGATGGCGGCAAACTGCTGTGGCTGACACGTCTCAATCAGTGTTGGGACAAAAAACCTGTCAAACACAATTAATATGAAATATTAACAATTAAGGAGATGATGGGAGAACGGTGCTGGAGGTGTCGTCACCCCACCCAGTGTAACTGACGTACATTGATCATCAGATATAGAAGCTGAGCTGGAAGTTTTAATGGATCGTACTGTGCCATAAAAATTGGAAGCTTTGCTCTTTTTGTATTTGTATACACACCTTTATGCGTCCACTGAGAATATAGTGAGATGCCTCTGTGTAATTGAGCAAATTGAACTGGTTCCTGTTTAGTTTATTATTGACCTTCTTAATCTTTATTCTGCTTCAGAGTGACTGTCTTGTTTCTTGCAGGTTCAGCCATCACAGGTCCAGTGGCCAAAGAGTGCGCTGACCTGTGGCCCAGGATCGCTTCCAATGCCGGCAGCATAGCCTGAGCTGGACCCTGCATTTGTTTTCAATAAAGGTTGTTCTAAAGTCCAATCTTTGTCTTGTGCTGTTCTGACCAAATGTATTGGTAGAGTACATTGATTGGAAACCTGTTTATACTTCCATGTGCAATTACTGCATCTAGAGATGGACCAAAATAATGTTTTTTGGAGCGTTACAAAACCTTCAGCCACACCTTTTATTCTGGGAATTCCTTTCTAGTTGTATCCATAATTACTTATATATTACTGATGTACTTCAGATCTGAGGAAGTTAGTCTTGACATTAATATTCATGAGATGAGCTTTGAGTCACGGAGTCACAAACTTGTGAAGCAAGCTCAAGCGAATGAGCCGTGGACTTTGACAAATAATCTCTTGAGCTCTGTAAAAACACAGTATTAGGGGAATAAATGATGTTGATGGCCAAGTGACCAAATTTGTTTAAATTTTGTACCTAAAGTTAAAGGTGTCGACGTCAGTGACTCTAGCACTGAAAATAAATAAATCTGACTTTCTGTTTAAAATTGCAAAGAGTGTTTGGATCTCTTGACGTTTTTAGAATATCCTAAATGCCACTGGGGGATTGGCTTTGAGCTGCACTCCCAACGACTGACCACTGGAGGGTATAATGATTCTGCGTGCATGGTTGAGACATTTCTTTATTTGATAAATTGCGGGTTTCATATACATATTTAACATTTACACCCAATACGATGAGGAAGATGCACAGGAACATGTTGGAGGGAATTGGATATACAACAGGGAAATATGGATGTTGTCAACACTTATTTAAAACCTGAATACTATGAGGAGTGATTATGAATATAAGGAAACACTTGGGTCTTGGGTGACAATGACCTTTTGGGGGGAGATTACACAAACCTTGTAGGTTGTAGACGGTGCTATTTCCATAATACATGGCGTTATGCTGTGTGCCACACAATATAACATCAGTTCCATGTATCACAATTTACTACACCTAAAAATCACGACTGATCCATATGTTCTTCGTACAGTGATTCTCCCTGGACTTGCGCTTCTCACAGACGGAGAACAGCGGGGGCCACGGAAGCTCTTTCCAACCCCACCCCACCTCCACCTGTCATTAAACCAGCTTATTCCTTTTACCCTCAATGACTCCTGCCCAAACCAACAGGCCTAAAGGGGACAAATCACTAAATAGGCTATTTTATAGATCGGGGTGAACTAAATTGTTTTTACGTCACGGTATCATATCCAATCTGGGACTGAAGGGCCTCCCAGCCCTCCCGCCGGCGGCCTCGGCTGTGGGGCCCGGGGCGGCGCCCTGCTCCTCGCAGGTGGCCTGGGGGTGCGTGTGCCACGTGCCGTCCTGGTAGATGCAGTAGCAGACTGTGCGCTCGTCAACATTCACGCGCTCCCCCGCTGGGATCACCCGGTTCCCGGCAAAACAGTTGGGGCCTTGGGGTGAGGGTGGAGGGAGAGAAAGAAAGAAATAAAATGTGTTCATGCACCGACATTTATATGAATGGACATGAGCGAGTGCATATACTTATATATGCGCAAACTTATTTTTATTATAAGGGAATAATTCAATAAATGTGTGCTCTACTGCTTGCAGCGTCACCTTTGGGTGTCGGGATATAAATACAACCTGGATCATGTACTGCTTTGGTCTAAGTGAAACAGATCCTGAACCGGTGGGGGACAGGAAGTACAGTTGTCCCAGCGCCAGTTCACCTTTCAATAAAAAAAATTCAAAACAACAGGCCGCTAACCACATTTGGTCTAGGGGGAGAGGGTGGTTGAAGCGGCCGTCTGTAGTGAAATGTTGCTTTTGAAAATAGAAAACAGGTTAATATCTTTGAAAGTACTGACTGTTTTCTTTCTACTTTCAATTTTAATTTGAGAGTTGATTGTAGTTGATGACCCACTATTGAATAGTATCTTATTACTCTGGCCCCAAACAATGAAAAATAGGTTCTCCAGCTAGTCTTCAAAATTCAAAGAATGGAAACTAGCTCTTGTGTTGCAAGATCAATATTTCAAGGTATTACTAATTCATACAACCCATGTGTTCCAGCCAGAATACCTGCGCCGTGTTCATCAGAACAAGCTCAAGCGTCACACTGAAAGTCAGCTCTATTGGTAGTGATGAAAGGTTTGAGACTTGGTTCTTGAGGAGTCACTCAGTAAAAAGAGACGTTCAAAAACTCTCGGTTCGTTGGATCCAGTTGGTGCAGCACAGCGAGCGAGGGACGACTTCCCACCGAACGACGGACGAGTCAGAAGAGTCTGCTCGGCTCTGAGTTGTGAATGGCGTTCTCACAAGACTCCTTTGATTCTGTCACAATGATTCATAGTGGAAGAGCAAATCAGTGCCCTTCAACATGAATTATGGCGAAAGCCTACTCCTTTTTATGCCTCCTCAGAACTTATTTTCAGTCTGTGAGTGGGTCACTCTTGACGAAGTGGCTCCCGACTACTTTAAGTTGTTTGAAGGATTTGTTCTCTACAAACGAATTATTTGCAACTCTTGCATTACTGACTATTAGTAAGCCATGACAATAAGCACAGTTGTACATGTTTTGTGACATTTTCAGTGCTTAACAGGGTGGTAGTCAGAAGAAAGGGTTGGTGCGCTTACCAGCCTTGCAGACGGGGCAGCAGTGGTTGGGTTCGTAGGTGGGGTTGACACAGTGCAGCGCAGGGCAGTCTGAGATGCTGCAGTACACCTGTCTGTTGGCCTCGCAGCGGCACTTCTCACAGCCGGACAACTGACACCCAAAGAGAAGATAGAGATAAGTACCTTTACTTTCAATTCTTAAGGTACATTTAAGACCAAGTGCCTCGTAACGAGTAGGTGCCCCCACGTTAGAGAAAACGGTGTAAAGTGCCCTCTAGGTCAGGGTTGCATCCAAAGTCACCGTCGATTAGTGGTTGTGTCAAGAGAGATCACCTGAAGCCATGTAACAGGCAGAGAGAGAGAGACAAGTCATTTTTAGCCAAATAAATATAAAATCACTACAGGCACCTCGTATAGTTGAAGTAAAAATCTAAAAACGGAGGGAGAAGATCAGATGAATATTTACATATTTACAAAGCTATAGGAACACCCTCATCCGCAGAGCAAGAGTGAGAGAAGCTCAAACCAACTATTCACATATCAGAGAAGAATCAGAGAAAGTATAATTCTATACTGTGTATGTATCATAGAGTCAGTTATTTATTATGCAGCATGATGTCTGGGAATGAATTACAATTTAATATATTTGAATGTATTTCTCACATTTGCCCTGATCCATAACTGAATAACTGGCTAAATTTGTCACTAGTCGCTTTTCAGAAATAAAGTTGCTAAGAGGGTCTGAAAAGTCGCTAAATCTAGGGAGAAAGTCCCCAAGTTCGCAACACTGCTCTAGGTTGCCCCTGCCTTAGAGAAAACAAAGTGCCTTCTAGGTTGCCCTCATGTTAGAGAAAATATGAAAAAAAAAAAAAAGCCCTCTAGGTTGTCCCTATGGTAGAGAAAACATTATAAAGTACCCTCTAGTTTGCTCCCACAGTAAGGAAAATATTATCAAATGGCCTCTAGAGCAGCGGTTCCAAAGCTGTAGTCTGTGGAGGGTATTGGGGTATTTCAGTGGCACTGTCTTCCCATCAGCCCTATTTTTATTTATTTTAACAGTTTGCATACATGGTGGTCCATTAAAGCTCTCGATAACAATCTAGTGGTCCGCACAAGGAAAAGGTTTGGGTGTCCGCCAATCCAGTGGTTTGCCAACCGTCACTGTGCGTGCCATCCACACAGCCAGACACACGTGGTGGACCGCAACACACACGCACAGTAGAGCCAGGGCGATGTAGCCTTGTCTGGAAACAATGCTCCCCTGCTGTGTGACGTGATGGAGGACCTTTGCTGGATGAAATGCACTTTCATCCAAAAAAAAATAACTATCGGTCAAATATTTGCATGCGTAATGAGAAAACAGCTGTGTAAGTTACAAAACCCTAATTCAAAGTGACATTAACATTTTCCAAGACTGGTCTCCTGGCGGGAAGGGTGATCACTTTTAACCCATCAACTTCTCCAACTGTTAAAACGAGTCTTCTTGTGGATGGGGCGGTTTTGCATAGAAGGTGTTTCTGCGCTGTTGGATAATGTGAATATTTGCATATTTAATGGGAAAACCGTGAGTCAAAGTGACACGACTGCTTAACAAGATAAAAGGTTTTCTTGGTGCCACGCATCACCCAACTGGCTTTTTCAGGGCCCTCCGGCACAGAGACACAGAAGACGAGGGGTTGTAGACATCAGTTTATTGTAGAGCGGCGCCTAGGTGGTATTAGCCAGGAGCAGATCGAGCATATCATGACAGGGCTCCTATCCTGAGTGAGTGTGAAGATGGGGGTTTTAACCTGTTGCTAGTTAGCCCAACCAATGAGCAACAGGGATGCAGCCACCCTGACCCAATCACCTAGATCCAGGTTAGGTGTGGCTGCTCAACCCATCCCATTCCCACACCACAATGTCCTTGACCTATTTATAATGAATTACCGACAATAATAGCTGTTTGGTTGGTGGTATCCCAGAGTACATATCGCACAGGTGGTGTCCCTTGGTGGGCTCCAACCGCCATCCATCCCGCCACAGAGGAACCCTGAGTTTCTCGACTTTTCAACGTTTTTCGCAAAAACATAATTCTGTCTTGTATCTATTAATAGGAGTTGGCAGCCAAACGTGCCAACCAGTTGCACCTCAGAGACTAGTTTAGACAAAGTAGTGGGCTTGGCCAGTCATGCAGGTACTAGTCAACTTTATTCACAGTAAAATAATGATGTCCTTAACCTATTTCTTATTATGAGGGTGGAGGCAAGTAGTAAAAGTTAAAACACACCGTGACGTGTCTCAGAATGTAATGCACTGTCATTAAAATAAACAACCGGTAATTACTACAATTTGCATATTTGAAGCAATACATGGTCAAAGCGGCGCCTTAGTTCGAATGTTAGTTAATATTTGCATATATAATGACAAACCTCGGTGTGCATTTCATATCCACATTTCATCTCACCCAGAACAAAGAGTCAAAATGTCACACAACAAGAAAGTTAAAAAATTCTGAAAAGTTGACTCAAGGTATAATGATCAAAAACATTAAGGTCACTTTGATTTAGGGTTTTATAAGTCACAGCTATTTGTCCTTAAATGTGCAAATATTACTGATTAAATTATATTCTTTTAATTCTCGTTTATGCGCCTTATTTGACTGGTGGACAAAGGGACCGCGTATCTATTCAAATATGCAAGTATTGAAATAATTTTTTGTTTATGTTATTTGTTTTGAATGACTATTTCAATTGGAGGATGCATCTCCATCATATTACACCAACAGTTCCAAAACTGTGATCCTTTGGGAAGAAAAATAAAATAGACAATGGAAAAATAATATAAATGACATTGAAATAAATTTATTGGGTAATATTGTATTAATGACTTGTTATTCTTTCAAGCTATGCTGATTATTACTGGCAAATAGAGCTTGGTCATCTCATCTAACAAACCTCCATTCTGAAGGATCAAGACTGTGACAGCAGCCATCACACCACCATTGACCTTGACCCTCCAGGCACTTTTAAACACACCCTCGGGTGCTGCCTTTCTAAGGCTCACTTGGCATTGAGCCCGCCAGTGATGGCTTATCTGTTTGGGCCACTGAGTCTCAATGAGCTCGGTTGTGCACTCCAATAACTTGATAAACAGATCAAGACTTGAACCTGTGATGGCAGCACTGGAAGGCAGCGTCTGAACCATCGTTCCACCAGGTTGCTTTCACACACATCAGGCACCTACTCCGTTGCCCTTAAATGTTCTTGTCATATTCAGTGCAGATCCTAACTACAATTCACCACAAAACAGTAGTTGTGGCATAGGATATACAAATACATCCCTCATGAAAAAAAAAAACATAATAATAAAGTGCCTGTGTTAGAAAGAGTAAATAAAACAGTTTGCTTTGAAATGTAGTGGAGTAAAGGTCAAAAGTCTATGAAACTAAATGCACTCATGAAAGATACTTCAAAAATGTACTTCAACAGCATCAAATAACTCGTACTTTGTTACTTTCCAACACTGCCATATCACCACAATACCTATGTCTGTCTTATTTTATCACAGCAATTATGGGTAAAGTTTATTGTTACTTTTGCTTATCCACCCTGCACTCTCTCCCAAATGTAAGTGGGTCAATGACGTGACGCTCATTTTTTTGTGTACATATGGGTTAGATACATTTAAAATTGTTAAAATTGGAAAATTATTAAAAAAAAAATTTCAAACACAACTTTCATTAAACCCTAATCTTAAAGTTTTGGATTCATTCAACTTTGAGAGAGTATTAAGAGAATTTGGGTAAAAATGTCAATACGGTGTAACCACAAAAACATGAACCAAATAATTAAATTTGCTGAAAAAAAATGTGAAATGCTCTCCAAAATCCCTTCTGAAATAATCTGGCATGATCTTGCATAAGAACTTTTCTATATTAAATAAAAGTAATGAATCCCCACTGTTCTGAATGTTTTAGTTAATACGGGGAATCATGTCTGTCACATCAACAACTTGAAATGTGATTTGGTGTAACCACCATTTAAGGAGCCATTTTGTAAGTATAATGTCAGAAGATCATGTGACAGGAAATTATGTCACGGAGAAGGACCCTTGAAGACCCCAACTGCTATGAGTCAACTCTCTTAAAAATGAAACATAATTAAGTTTTTAGGCTTTGGTCAGGCAAGATAAGGTTGCACGTCAAATGGTATGACCTCCTTTAATATATTGATGAATCATAATAATCATAAAATACTGAATTTAATGTAAAAACTGTGTTATAACATGTTTTATATTTTATTATGATGTATGTAAACAGTATGTTTAAATTATAAATAAATAATATTAATACATTTATTATAGATAAAGTGTACTTCTTGTCCCCAATAGATGCCAAAGACGGGAAAGGTAGTGCACACACGCACATTTTTCATGTGAAGAATGGCAGAATAAAGTCAGTGATGTACATAGTCTGTGGAAATGAGAGGAGTGAGAGGATGATTTATTATAGATGTAAAAGGCGAATTGTTTTATTTTTACATTGAGAAGCGAGAGGGAAAGATTGCGAACACCAGCAGAGCTCTCCAAAAAGAGTCAGAAGAAGATGAGGGAAAGATGGAAGCAGTACCAGAGACAGTATAGGGAGGGAAAAAAGCTGCTTATTGATGTTCTAAACCTTACTCCCCCATCGATGAACGCATCAGGAGGTGAGCAGCATGTTGGCCCTCTGGAACCCATAACCAGAACCAACCTGCATGATCATGACTTTGTTCCAGCACAAGTTTCCATTTTTTGTGGTTACACCATTTGACAATTTAACGGCTGTCAGTTCTATCTTTTGTTAAAAATAGTATAAATGGTGGTAGAGCCGGTGGTCTAGTGATCTAAAAGGTTGCTGGTTGGATCCCAGGCTCCTCCTGCTAGCATGCTGTAGTGTCCTTGAGCAAGACACTTAACCCCTCATTGCTCCTGACGGCTGCGTCCGTCGGTGTTTGAATAATTGTAAGTCGCTTTGGATAAAAGCGTCTGCTAAATGCAATGTAATGTAAATGTCATATTAAATAATATGAATACAACAGAAAGACAAAATATACACTTTCACAAACCTCAGGCATGCTTTGTTTTAAAGCTTTAAACATATTTTTGAATTGCTCGTCTTGCCAACCCTTATCCGGCACTGACCCAGGTCCTCAAGACTCATACTTGGGCAAAAGTACAAATACCCTGGCACAAAATACTAAAAGAATGGAAGTACATGCTCTTGAATGCACCAATAAAGTGTACGGAGTAAAACCAACTACTTGTTTCGTGCCGTCCCCGGCGGTCCCACGCGCGTTCAAACGTCACCTGTCGCGCGCGGAAAGGAAACGACCGACCAGCCGCACCGAGCACCCGTCACGTCACGCACTTACACAACACGCGATCGATCACTTTTCCTCCCGACGAACGACCATCGATCGCTGATAATTAAAAGCAAACGCTTGTTGACTGACGTGCTACGCTGGTATCCACGCGGAGGCGGATCCCGCCCAGTTTGGATCGCTCAAAAGTTCACGCGTAACTCCACACTGACGCACGGCAGAAGTTTGGGAACGTCGCGCTCACCCTGAACTCCTCCAGCAGTCGGTAGGTTTTCCCCCCGTGCACGCACACCTTGGCCACGGCCTCGCACACGGGGCAGCACGCCCTGTAGCGGATCCGCGTGCACCGCGGGTGGATGCGGGGACACTTGGGCCTCACGCACACGGGACCGTCCGCGGTGCAGGTGCACGGGCAGGCGGCGCGGCCCGGGTAGTACACCGCGCCGACGGCGTACACGAAGCCGTGGTCGTCCAGGCACCACTGGCCGCGGTAGTCGCCGAACTCGTAGTCCAGGTCGGACTTGGAGGAGGAGTACTCTGCCTCCACCTCCGGGGTGCTGGTGTGGAGACCCAGCAGCAGGAGCAGGAGGAGGAGGAGGCGGAGGCCGGTGGAGACGCACGGTGCGCGGTGCGGGTGGGTCATGGTGCGCGGGGCTCTGGTCTCCGCACCCGACGCTCCGTGTGCGGCGGCGCTCTGAGCTGCGCGCGTTTCACCCGCAGCCGCGGAGCGTCAGTGACGTGTCCGTCGCAGGGACTGGACCCGACTGACGCGCACAACCCTCCGGATTGTTACAAATATTTATATACGCAATAATTATTAATAAGAATGTAACATTATAAATCGCCCTGTTTATTGAAAATCTTGGAAAAAATAATATAATAATATTAATGATTATAAGTTAACCAAGAGGAAAAAAATCAATATTTTTTATTTATTAGTTTGATCTACTTTATTATCTACCACTACTTTTAATTCCATTTTGTATCTTTTTTTTTTTCTTCTCAGACTGTCACTGTAAGCGACTCGTACGTGCAAATGGACCTGGCTGAATTAAGTCATTCTGATTAAATATTTTCTGTTGTGTGGGAGCCATCAGGCGCAGGCTTGTTCAGCCATTAGTAAAAACATACTGTGGGTATAGTTTTTGACACTGTATAGGAAAAACAGACTATTTGTTTAATGAAAAACGAACTAATCATCATAAGGGAAATAAGGCACCTACTTAATACCGATTAAATTCTTTGTTATTGAGGTAAAAACTATATTTATTCTATTTCTGTGTGTTTTTTGACAACTTCTGGATGATTAATTAAACTCATACCGGGTAATTTTGACCCGGTAACATTTTTGATTTTGCGGACACTTGAACATAACAGGAGGGTTTAAAGGGCAAATTGACCTGCACAGTAGGTTTTTTTTTATATTATCTAAAAAGGATATTTACATATCCAGTTCATGAGCCCAAACTGTCCGTTTCTACTATCTATCGCATTATGTCGGATTTTATAACCTAAATATCATGACAGCTTCCACTTTTACCATCAATCAGTTTTCTCAAGCACTTCCAAAACTTTTAGGAATTAAACACATTGACAAACTGTGCTAAAAAGACATCATCCATTTCACAGAAGTGTGTTTTGTGTTAAATATCAGAATAAATATCTTAAAGGGGACCTATTATGCTTTTTTTATTTACACCTGTTCATATAGGTCACTGAGGTCCCCAGAAGTTTTTTGTTGAAAAAGCGGCTCAGATTATGCACTCCAGCCAATGCCTCTATAACAGTGATCCAAAACGGGCTGTTTCAGTTTGTGCAGCTTTAGTTGTAAATGAGCAGCCAAGCTCCTAGTTCTGAGCCAATGGGGTTTTGAGCTTTCGCCGGGCTCCGTTTTATTTACTCGATCTCACCTTATCAGTCCACCAAAATCAGTTTCTGAACAAATTTTAGGTGAGAAATAAGCAATCCAGTTGCTGAATCTTCACTCATTAGATCTACAAGACCACATATTCATTGCTGTACCCCAAGCTTGTGGGACTCTTGGACGGGGGAATATTTTGTTTCATTTAAACGTCGGAAAATAAAATACAAACATCTACAATAAACGCACTATTTTTACTGATTTTATTTGGAGAAACGCACAGCGGATCGGATGGAGATGACCATATAAAGAAACCTGCGACGAGCTGACGTCGGCTCGTGCAGAGTAGGAAAAACCTTTGAAAACCCAAGTGTTCAGAGCGTCAAGCCTGAGCATTTTGCTCACAGCGATTTGCCACGTCTAATATGAACATCCGACATTGTTACATTATATATGACAGAAAATCGGGCAAAGCATGGTACCCTTTGAATGGATCACCCCGAAGCCAGTGAAAGACAGACGAGTCATCTTTATTTGGGCATAAGTCTTACAAAGTACAAAAAGAAAAAGAGGCATTATACTAACAACAGTCTGATTCAAGTAAGAAAAAAAGTCATTTAGATGCACAAGTAGAAGAGGTTTAACATCTGAATGAGGGTCCGGTTCACTGGTGAAGTTACACATTGTAGAGGTATTTTTTCTGGTATGTGTTCTGAGTGGTTGAAAAATAGCCTTTAAATGGAGATTCTGCTGATTAAATACTGATCCCGGATAAGATACGTTGACATTTATTTAACCCTAGGAATAGAATGTACACAGAGGCAAATTAAAAAAGGGTAATTTTAAAATGCATCAAGGCATGGAAACCATGCACACTGGTCTCTGGAAGTCATGGGCCAATTTCCCATCTTTTTTTTGGGGGGGGGAGGGTATCACACTATCAAATACAGTGTTGGTCTAGAATGACTTCTGAAATGTTGGGGGTGAATCTGTTGTTAAAGACGATTCAAATAACACCACAGGTCTGTGTGTGTGTGGGGGGGGGGGGTCCAGAAGACACATTAAAAAAAACAAACAAAACTTTTTAAAAAAGACAGCCGAGCTCGACACTCTTTTCCAAAAAACTATTTGTTTTACTGAAAATAATGTATGAAGTCATTTCTACTGAGTTTTAAAACAGAATGAGGTCCTCGATACTACGCTAAAACCAGCAGGGGCGCAGAGTCACGCGACCACCGGGACAGAACCTGATTTGTCGCTGGCGCGATAGGAAGCTAGTGAGCATATTACAGTTGGTGGAGGAACTTCACCGTCTTTGGCGACATTCTAACACCTACACATGAGTCATGCTCTTGGAGGGGAATTGAATGGGGGAGGAACCTGATCGAAACCACCGCTCGGTTGGTTCAGCACCATATCCCCCGCTGCCGCCATGTTTAAGTTAAAGAGAGACTACTAGAGAAGGGAACAGTGTGGTAGGGAGGACGCGGGAAGGTGTAGGTTTTTAGCTGCCGCCACCAGGGGGCGCCAACGGTGGCAGAGGAGCGGGAGGCGGGGCCGGTTCTTCGGAGGTAGAGGGAGGGAGGGGCTGGGGCACCGAGGGAGAGGCTTGGGCCGGTGGGTTGGGCTCGTGGTCTGCAGGGGTGGGTGCCGCAGCAGGGGCTCGGTCAGGGGAGGGGGGCGCTGCACTGCTCAGGCTGCTGCTGCTGCTCTCCTCGCTGTTGGTGGCGGCCGTGGTGGCGCCGGTCTCTCTGGAGGCGTCAGGAGGGGGGCTGACCTTGTCCCCGCTGGGAGCCGAGAGCTCGGGGGCCGGGACGGGAGGAGGCTGTGGGTCGGACGACGACTCGGCGGGGGGCGCCTCATCTGTAAGAAAAGAGAAGGTTAGGGTCTACAGCAGATCTTTTTGTTTCAGGTATTTATAATTAGATATTCATATGTAAAACTGCATCACTTTCTTCGATGAAATAATATTTATATATAAAATTGCTTCTATCTGTGTACTATGTAGTATTTGGTCTCACCGCCTCATGTTATGTCGACAGTCTCATTAAAGGCAAGGCCAATGCCGATATCAAAAGCCAAGTATCTCATGGTATTTTACCACATGTGACTTCAAGGACAGTTGTATCTACTTTGACAGTTGGATCCAGATTGTCATCCCCAGGTCTTCTTATTTTGTTGTTTTCTATTGCCAACTGAATGCATTCATTTATTTCTGTAACTTGGGCAATTTCTTTTTAAATGGCTGTGATAGGGAACATTTATTTGCTAGCTGTACATCAATCCATATTCATTAGTGTGTTCCCACCTGTCTCCATGGGCGTGTCCTTGTCTTCTTCATTGGTACCAGAGACGGCGGTGACAGAGGGAGCAGAGCTGGTGCTGCTCTGCTCGTGGCTGTTGCTGACGGCAGCTTTGTTGGTCTCATCCTCCTCCTCTTGCTGCTGCTTCTGTTGTTCCTGTGCCTGCTGCGCGGCCTTCTCAGCCTGCTCTGCCGCTTCGCGCTCCCTCTCCTCTGCACGGCGCCGAGCCGCCTCCTCGGCGGCGGCCATCTCAGCCGCCAGCTTCTCCATGTCCACCTCCACCTTCTGGCTGCACAGCTGGAGGCGGGGAACAAAGATGGTCATCTGTTGGTTTCCATGGATGCACACCTGGTCTGTAGCCAGAACTGCTGTCATCAGGGTTGGAGTAAATACATTCATCAAATTCTAACTTTATTTTCACCATTTTTAAATAACTTCCTGATACTTAGAAGACTAGGAACAAAAAATCGAATTAACGCATTTTATTCTTAAACAAGTTGCATATTAGTGTGTATGTTTTAAACAAGGTCTTGTTTAACTTCAGGAATCATAAGTCTCTGAAGCTGCTTTCACACATGCACTGCAACCCTGAGATTATCCGGCCATTACCCGGAGAAGCTGTCAACCAGCACCCTAGTACAAAGTCTGCGCAATTTCCAATTGAGCGGTATGTGTGAACAGAGCAGGTAATTGTCCAGAGCATTCACAGTGAGCAAGTGGGCGTGTTGATGGCGTTTCTATTATGCGCCAGTTATTCATCTTTGTGTGGATCTTCATGCACGGAGTGTAGCTGCTTCTTACTCCATTCTGCTGTCTTTATTATTACTTTCCACTCTTTTGTTTATATTACGTCCAAATACATGAACACCAAAAAAGATAAGTCGGTAGCCTCGTCCACCGTCTTGGGTGTGCTGCAGTGTCATTGCGTCACGTCCTGCCTCCTGCACGCTCTACCCAGGCTCCACTCCTCGTTAAAACCAAACAGAGTATTTCCAGGTCGTGTGAACACGTCTGACACAGACAATCTCCGGTTGTGTGCTGCATGCGAGAAAGGGCAACTCCGGACAAAGTCTGGACCTGATTATCAGGACAATGTCACGAGTGCATGTGTGAAAGCAGCTCAAGATGGATTTCTCCCCCACAGTAAACACTGAGGAGTCGAGCTATCTCAGAGCCAGGTCTCTAGAAGGATCCGTGCTGCATACCCGTTTCAGTTCTGTGTTGAACGAGTCTGTGGTCTCCAGGAAGCGCCTCTTCTTGTCCTGGTGTCGGTCCTCGATCTGGAGCAGCTCCGCCTCCAACTTCCTCTGAAACGCACAAAACCAATATGCAGTCTTTGTATCAATACACTGAAAAAAAAAATAACCATAATATTATTTCATATTATCACATCAATAAATAATTGATTGAAAAAAAAAATTAAAAACAATATTATAGGACATATGTTATGCAAAATAACAATAAATACATTAGAGCCGATATTGGGAAAATTACAATATACAATACATCTCATCAACTGGCCACCCTACTGAAAAAGTGGCCACCCCCTTTTCGCACAGGCATTGCCGAGGCCATACCTGGTGAACCATGAGGGACTGGACCTGCCTCTTGAGGACCTGCATGCGTGCCGTGGTGACCACCGAGCGAACGTCAGGCACCACGATCTCGCTGAGGATGTCGCTGATGAGCCGGTGGTTCCTCTGGAAGCGGGCAGCCGCCGTGTGCTTCACCGAGAATCCGTCATCGTAGTCTGCAGGCACAAGAGAGAGCGGACGAAATTAGGTTAGAGAAGACTTTATAAATCCCCAGACGGGGATTTAGATGTTAGAGCAGCAAAAATAATAACAATAAAAATAGAATTACGGCACCACCAACCAGTCACGTGGCAATTTACACTTGACCCTGGACCACCAAATTCTAATCAGTTCACCTTGAGTCCAAGTGGACGTTCGTGACATATTTGAAGAAATTCCCCTATCTCGTTTCTGAGATATAGAGTTCATGAGAATGGGATGGACGGACAGACGTACAACCCGAAAATATAATGCCTCCGGACACGGCTGTCACTGGCACGGAGGCATAAAAAACAGTGCAGTCGATAAAAGAGAAACCAATGAGATAAGAAATAACACAAAAAGGAAAACTATATATTGTGGCCTGTGCTGACTCACCATCGGGGTCCTCGGCGGGCTGGATGCTCATGTAGGGCTCCCCCTTGTCCAGGCGGCTCTGTCTCTGCCGGCTCTCCTCCTCCAGCGCCGCCTCAGCGCGGTTCTTAGCATTGACGTAGGCCAGGTAGGCTGGGGAGTTGTGGTAGGCCTTCAGGGAGTCGTTGTACTCGATCTGATGGTGGGAGGGAGAAATGTTAGAAAAGGGGCCTAAAGAAAGAAATAAAGGATTTCAATATCCATGTGGTGGTGGTCAGTCACACATGTCTTGGGTCTACATAATTGGGCCCAGTATCAGGGTGGCTGTATGCCTGTTGCTCGTCAGAGCGATCAATGAGCAACAGGTAAATCACCCATCCCCACAGACACAATAGAGGAGAGCCTCTGTCATGACATGTCTCCATCTGCCCCAGGCTTGTTACATCTTGCCTCTCTCCAATAAACTGGTGTTTGCATCATCTCTGCCTGTGTCTGTGTCAGAGCCCAACTGCCACAATCGGATTAATAATATAGTTATAGTTCTTGTGTATCTTCTGTCAGTGGTATAGCATGATGAAATTTAGACATTCTACATTTTAGATTAAATATCTCTCAAGTGTCCACTGTGATCAGGGTTCATTCTGTCATTACAAAGGGAAATTTTCAAGGACTTCACGCAAAACAAAGTATATTTTCAATCTTTATTAATTAATTATTAATTAATTAACATACCAATATTAGTTTGTATATATTTGATCTATTATATATCTAATCGTCATCTACTATTATAATTGTCTTTTTATAAACATGCAGGATTAAATTTACATTTCCCTGGCATCAGCTGTGTCATTTCCAGCATTAAGACCATTCACGTTCGTGCTCTTAGCAGAGAATACAGCTACTACAAGAGAAAATTCTGGAAAAATGTTAAATCGCGATTTCAATGACAAAATCAGGGGGGCAGTAGCTCAGGAGGTAGCGCAGGTAGTTTTGGACAAAAGCATTTGATATTCCCCCTGGGTTTTATATTACACCATCATTTAGCACAGGTTTTCAATTTTCACGTTTTCTTCAGGGACTTTTCACCACCTCAGCACAAAAGGGGCTACTATCAAGGTATTTCGGTACTTACAATTTCGGAGGACAAAATTCAAGCACCTCAAGGACCCATTGAGTGTGGTCCCAACTCACCTTCTCGGCCTCGTACTCATTCAGGTAGTCCTGCTTCTCCTCGTCAGTGAGGTCACGCCACATTCCGCCGATGATCTTCCCGATCTCCCACAGCTTCAGGTCAGGGTTGGACGCCTTCACCTGGTCCCACACCTTACGCACAAATATATGGGTGAGCACAGGACTAGTGCAGGGGCTTGTAAACAACTGAATGTTATGTAGAGGTGGAGGAGGTAATAAAGTTAAGGCTTTCCTGCCATAGAAAGATCCCTTTGAAAGATGACCAAATAAAAACTCAACGAAAGCCCATTTAGTCTTGAGAAATTCTTTGGGGGGGAAAAAAAAAAAAAA
This sequence comes from Zeus faber, assembly GCF_960531495.2. Taxonomy (NCBI): domain Eukaryota; kingdom Metazoa; phylum Chordata; class Actinopteri; order Zeiformes; family Zeidae; genus Zeus; species Zeus faber. Next base: position 8,307,636 of record NC_137205.1, read on the forward strand.
AAAAAAATTCCCTCTTCCCTTGAGATATTATTAAAATGCTGCCTTTTCGTTTCCAAGAGGCAGGTTTTATTTTTTCTTTAAGCACCTGGCATGAAAACCTTAAGAGTATTTGTATGTAAGAGACAGCGCAGAAGTACAAAGAGGTCTGACAGAAGTATGGAAAGTACAGCCACACACAGCCACACACAGCCACACACAGCCACACACAGCCACACACAGCCACACACAGCCACACACAGCCACACACAGCCACACACAGCCACACACAGCCACACAGCCTTGGAATCTAGCGATCCCAGACACTGGCAAAGGGGCGAGATGATGATGATGATGGGTGGTGGGGGTGGCAGAGTCTGTGTCTCCGCAGCTTTTGTGGTCTCCCGGCGTCCGGCCACTCCCCTGCCCGCCGCCCGGGGCTGGCAGCGGCGGGGCACGGCCTCCGTTGGGTTCGGGGAGGGGGAGGGGAGGTTGTATGGAGGCCCGACAAGCAGTAAAAGCAGACACCGTGGATGGGTGTCTTACCTTCCTGCTTACCTTCCGGCTGTACCGCATGTAAGGCATCAGGGGCTTGTCTGGAGGCTTGGGGGGCTTTGGCACCGTGATGCCCGAGGAGTTCTGCAAAGAAAGAGAGAGAGCAAGGGAGGGAGGGGGGGCACACAGACAGACAAGAAAAGGAGAGAAAGGAGGAAAGATAGAAGAAGGGAGAGGAAAAAAAAGATTGAAGGGGGTTAGAGGAGGTGGACAGGGGGGTGGGGTCAGTTAGTTGGATGGAGGCATAGAGGGAAATGGACAAGGGTTTGACAAGGAACATGGGATTGGGGTTAGATAAATATTGAAAAAACCAAAACACACATTAACAACACGGCCCATAGCCCACATTGCACTGACGATTTGAATACATTGTATCATGCAGCCATACAATGTTTTAGTGGGACGTAGGCCAAAGCCAAGCCAGTGCCAACTACTATCAATATTCATTCATGTAGCGTAGGGCTGTGCAATGTGACGATATACATCCTAAGACCTAGAATATGTCGTACTGCTTTACGAAATATTTACATTCATTTGGAGTCACAATGCTTTACGTTATCATCATGTGGGAGCGAATGTAAACAAACATGGAGGAACGTGGCACTTCGGGAAAATACTCAAGGACCAATCGCAGAGCATGGAGTGAAGAAAAAAAACAAAAGAAAAAACCCACCGTCCTCGGTTTACTTCTTTTAAACTGCCTTGATGAAAAACGGCTATGTTTTGTCGCTAAACATCAAATCGTGTTTGATATCTCAAATTGCATGGCACCATTCATGAATTATTACTTTGTGTACTACTTCGTCGACTGCTGCCACGACAACATAAGGTGAAGGTAACTACCGGGCCGAACCAAATAAATTTTTTCCAAGATTTTTTAACATGTCATCATATCAATAATAACATGTCTTGTTTAGTTCAAGGATTCAGAGACAGCCCCGACAAGCGCCTTCTCATGCTGCGCCACGTTGCAAATACGCTTTATCATGTTTTGTTTTGTTTTTAATATATGAACTATTAACTAATTGAACATACATAAAATTTGCTATATTGTGATATACTGTATATCATTATTAAGATATGAAATTACCTATATCGGGAGAGAAGATTTTAGCCATATCACGCAGCCTTACTGTAGTGTTTAGGTACACTATGCAAAAAAAAAAACAAAAAAACCTAACTGTGATCTTCATGGTCATATGATCAAACAGCCGGGCAAAACAAGGTGGTTCATGTCATGCACGGAGCGGAACAAACTGCAAAAAAAACACTGGAATGATATTCAAGCAGCGGGTGGGGGTTGGTGACTCTTTCAGGGAAGTGTAATGGGGGACAATGAATGAGCTTGTTTATCGATACAAATATTGTGATCACTGGGGGATCCATTACCCTTTTAAATTTCAATAGAACAGAAAATACCTAGAAACATTTAGTGCTGCTACAAATCTTGCCAATCACCACTGTGTACTTGTACAGTACAATTTCTCACATCTTCAAGTTCAATAGCCCTTAGAAGTGACGTAAAACATGTTCAGTTCCCCCAATAATGCTGCAGACTAGAAACTTAGTGCCAACATAACCTCATTGTCTACGATCTCCCAGTGAGTATCTTAATGTTGACATTCTGTCCCAACTACTTGACATGTTTAGTCATCATCTAATTGATATATTGTTTAAAAAAAAAAAAAGGGGGGGGGGGGGGGGCAAATATAACTTTGCTTTCCATTTATTCTGTAAAACACTTTAGAAAGGAACTTTAGCCCGTGGTCTTAAAGGAAAACAACATTTAAGATGTCCAATGTTTGAATAAAATCTTAAAATACATACAATATTCAAACAATTCTCATTCGCCCCCAATAACTGAATTTGATTTCAATAACTAAATAGTATCATGTTAGATTTTTCACGTTTCAAATTTGGTGAATTTCTGTCTACCAGGTTTTCAGCTACACCTTTGTGGCATTTGTGGCGCCCCCTACTGGTCGGGCACAAAATGCTTTGGCAGACCTATTCCCAAACACGGACTGACGATATCTTCCAAGATTTATGATGATTGGATACATGGTAAATGAGTTCTGGTCAGTTTTTTGCTATACCCTGCCCTTTGCAACATTTTTTGGGTTGATGGCGACCTTGTTTTTGGACCGATCTTGCTCATTTATAATAGAAATGTGTACATCAGCTATGCTGTATACCAAATGTGGTATTGATAGTCAAAATCAAAAAAGTAGATGTCACTTTACTGTTTTTCACATAATGCAAATCGGGGAAAAAAAAAGAAAGAAAGAAAGAAAAAAACAACAACATCATGGTGAACGGTGGTTATTGTCCAAGAGGCATTTTTTCTACAGCACTTGGCCTAGACTTGTGTGTCAAATTTCAATCCAATCAGAGTCCAGTGTGAGGGATGTGGCTTTTCCAGAATTGTGCTTTTGGGCATTAATTACAGTGCCACCATCTGGCAGATTCATGTTTCTTGGGAAGCATTTGCAAATAAATTCCAGTTATTGGGTCAAGTTTCATGTTTTTAGCTTATTCAAGCTCACGGCAATTTGAGACGCGGTTAGAGTGATCAAAGAATAATAAACCGGCAGGAAAAGAATGCGGTTCTGCCCCTTCATGGGTTTGAACCCTTATTAAGCGAGTTACAGTCGGTTTTGCAGAGAAGTTTCACTGCAACGCCGCATCGAGATTTGTGGAATTATTACTTTAAAAAGTAACAGTGGCAGTAAAATTGTATTTTACTAAGATGGTTAAATTTTTCAATTAATCACATGCGTGCTGAACCATGGGGGGGCAACTATGTTCCATTACACCACTACTACTGAACCTGTTAGATTCCTTCTGGCAACAGCACCTGCTTCTTAAACAAACTGTTTAGCCAAGACAAGATCCCCCCCAATACCATAGGTTTTTCTTCCTATCAACACTAGCCCACCTCCCCACCCCCCCAAAACAGTCCAAGCCCTTCCAGTTCAGTGCATTACCCTGCTGGAGCCTCCGGAGCTCCCTCCCAGTCGGAGATTGTTGTAGGCCAGATGGCTGTAAGGGTTGTAGCCCACAAACCCCGGGGTGGAAGGCATTTGCTGATGGAAGACAAATGAGACAAAACACGAATGAGAAATGGCTTACAAACAAGAGGAGCGAAGAGGGAGAAACGTGAAGAGAAATCAAATCATATGAAAAACAAAGGAAACGTGACAATTGTTTCGGGTTTTTTGGGGGGCGGGGGCGCTTGTTTGTAATGATTTCCATAAATGTTGTGCAAGGTGAACCAAAGCAGTTCAGTCGGCCGATGCCATTTGACGTTCAGGACGAGCTCTCAGAGGGAATGTTGCAGGTAAAATGGAGCAGAACAGTTTGGGGGGAGGACGGGGATCACATGTTTTCAAATGAGTATTCTGCTACCCAGCCCAAGGCAGAGCATCAAGGACTGATTTACTAATTTCTGTACAAAACAAATCTTGCTCTCTTTGAAACACAAGTGTATCTGTAATAAAAGTTGAGGGTCTCATGAGAGCTGACAGTAGATGTTCCCATTGTCAGCATGTTCAGAGACAGAATACAGCACTCCTAGGGCTCCCCAGTTCTAAGAGTAGACGGTATTTTAGAGGCAGAGTATACTTACTGTTGTGGGGGCGGGGGGAGGGGGAGGGGCATAGGATGGTCGCTCTGTGCAGCAAAAAACAAACAAACAAACCCATTTAGAATAGGCAGATACCACTCTGAAATTATAAGAATATACGGTCCTGGTGTCTCCAAATGGCAATTTCAAGTGTCGGGTACATCTGTCTGAACATACAGCATGTACGTGAATTGCCAGAGAAGAACAGAATCTCTTAAAAGGAGTTTGGGGAAAAACACATTAATTTCACAGATAACCACTTTTACTTCTAAAATGTAACGATACATTTAAAATAAAATACAGATGAAAGCATTATTGCATTCATACAGGGATTAAACATGCTTTACAAAAAGTGGTATTCAAGGATACGTTGTCAATAATAAACTTTGCGAAAAAAGCACAATGTAAGCATCTCTATCACAAGATATTCTGTTAATGTCCCAATGGCTTCCTATTTGCAGTTAACTGTGCTTAAAGCAGGAAAACAAACTGAGTGTTGCAATCATACGAAATCCATACAGAATCCATTTCTAAGAATGCAAACACTTAAGTACATTTAAATCATGTTCAGGCAAACTGATATGTACCTTTTTGAGATTAAACATTGTAGATTGGGTTGATATGAGGTCGTTCAATATTTGGAAAACTGACGAGCTATCACGATTCTTACATAATCGCTATAATTTGAGCAGAAAACGATCCTGTTGTCAAACCGTTCAGATTCCACAAACATATGTTTCGACCAAAACGTCAACGGGAAACGTGGGAAGAACGCTGCAATAAATAGAACGTGCAGTGGCGTCGTGTCCACCGACCAAATATTTTGGTTCCAACCTCCACTGCCAATGCAGCAATGGCTCGTCTGCAGTTAGTAGAAATGTATGAATTCCAAGTTTGGTTCAATGCCACGAGAATAGTGGCATAAAATGAACAAAGACACAATTTAATTGTTAATCGCGAATATTTGTATAGAGATGAATCGTCAATTAAATAGAACCAAAATCTCGCCATTGTAACCTTTATCGTTAGGACCTGGTAGAAAAGCCAAACACAACTCTGACTCTTGGTTCAAAACTAAACATAACGTTTCTGGGTAAATCCACTTATATTTGTGATTATAAAGCAAAGAAGCATGCACGTTTACTTACTTGACATATTTGCGGTGGGAGCGGGGGTTCAACCTAGATTCAACATTACAGTTAAGGCTCTGGAAAAAAAGGCGAGACAACCAAATGTAGTTGAGACCAATTTGAATGGGGAAAACAGGTTAAAATACCAAAGAAAATATCACAATATCGAGGTTTTCTGCAAAAAGAATAAACCAACTAAATCAGATTCATACCAAATGAATGGTTAGCCGGTGGGGCCTGCTAGCCACAAGCTAACACAAAGGATCACACATGGAGAAATAGCTTTGGTTTGGTAAATTACGAGGTTACTTCGTACCAAACCCGAACGCGCAGACCGGGTGGACCACATTTAATTCGTGTAATACGAATCAAAAGGCCAAATATGAGGGAGGAACTGGTTCAAATATTAAAAAAGCACTCACTCCGCACTCCTTTGTTCCGCGACACACACGGACGCGCTTGTCTGCACTGCACACAGTTCTTCCGGGTTGCCAGGTCCTCCTTCGCACAAAATCCTCCATTGTCCCCGCGCCGGTCGAAATGATAGAAAACTCACAATTAACTTATACTCGTAAAATCTGCCTTGTCAGTGTGTATTCATGTACGCCCTACACTTTACTCATGCGAACATATGACCGTATTCTGTATATTTTATATATTTGACCATTCTCGTTTTGCATTTTTCGGCGCCTTGTGTATATTCGGCATTTTTTTTTAATTTTTGACTTTATTTACTTCTAATTTTCTTTTTATTTTATTATTGTATTCATATTTTTCTCCGATTGTTAAGCTTTCTGTAATGCTAATCGTCTTTAGATACGCATCAATAATCACCGCGACAAGTACATGTGAGTACGTGTAGTACATGTAAATGTCATTCTGATTCGGATTCGGATAACGATGATTATATGACCAACAATTTCTATTTATCGCACGGCCGGCAGTCGGGGTTATCCGAAGATTTGGCAACCCGTTTTAATTCTGCAGTTGGATCTGCCTGTTTCGAACTTTTAACTCTCAGGTCATAAGTGATACTTATTTTTCACAAACAAACCATTGAGAAGCAGAGGAATGCAATATATACTAATTGATTAGAATATGTTTAAATTATCTGTTATAAGAATTGTATATGTCAATGTTTTGATGTACTTTTCACATGAACTTTTGTACAAGTTATGTGTACTCTGCTTTTCTTATAATGGCTAAACAGAGTTCATGTCTTTTTTCAGACATGAACTCTGTTTAGCTCTTTGGATCACTGAAATCAATCTCAGACACCTGTGATAATGAGTTTGCCAGGTGAGCCCAATTAAAGGAAAACTACTTAAGAAGGACGTTCCACATTATTAAGCAGGCCACAGGGTTCAAGCAATATGGGAAAGAAAACGGATCTCTCTGCTGCTGAAAAGTGTCAAAAAGTGCAATGCCTTGGACAAGGTATGAAAACATTAGATATTTCACAAAAACTGAAGCGTGAACATCATACTGTGACGAGATTTGTGGCTGATTCAGAGCACAGACGGGTTCGTGCAGATAAAAGCATATTGAGGAAGGTTTCTGCCAGACAAATTCATGGGATGAAGAGAGCAGCTGCTAAAATGCCATTACAAAGCAGCAAACAGGTATTTGAAGCTGCTGGTGCCTCTGGAGTCCCGCGACCCTCAAGGTGTAGGATCCTCCAGAGGCTTGCAGTTGTGCATAAACCTACTATTGGGCCACCCCTAACCAATGCTCACAAGCAGAAACGGTTGCAGTGGGTCCAGAAATTCATGAAGACTAATTTTCAAACAGTCTTGTTTACCGATGAGTGCGGTGTGACCCTGGATGGTGCCAATGGATGGAGTAGTGGATGGCCACCATGTCCCAACAAGGCTGCGATGTCAGCAAGGAGGTGGGGGAGTCATACTTCGGGCCGGAATCATGGGGAGAGAGCTGGTAGGCCCCTTTAGGGTCCCTGAAGGTGTAAAAATGACCGCAAAGTAGACAGATGTAGAGTTTCTGACTGACCACTTTCTTCCATGAACCGTGCCTTCCATAGCAAAATCATCTTCATACATGACAATGCACCACCTCATGCTGCAAAGAATACCTCTGTGTCCTTAGCTGCTATGGGCATAAAAGGAGAGAAACTTATGGTGTTGCCCCCATCCTCCCCTGACCTCAACCCTATTGAGAACCTTTGGAGCATCCTCAAGCAAAAGATCTGAGGGTGGGAGGCAGTTTGCATCAAAACAGCAGCTCTGGAAGGCTATTCTGACATCCTGCAAAGAAATTCAAGCAGAAACTCTCCAAAAACTCACAAGTTCAATGGATGCAAGAATTGTGACGGTGATCTCAAAGAAGGGTCCTATCTTAACATGTAACTTGGCCTGTTAAGTTGTTTTTGATTGAAATTGCTTTTGATTTCAGTAAATATGACCTCCTACTGCTGCAAATTCAACAAATCACCATTTTTAGTCCTTTACAACCTAGACAATTTTTTGAAACTCTGTTGTGCATAATAATTTGCAACAGTGCATTGAGTTATTTTTGAAAAACTTATCATTGGGAGGCTTGTTCAATAACATCAAATTATACCCTAACGTTTGATGACTTGAAAATTATACTGACTGTCATTTGCATCGACTATTTAGGAAAATCTGAAAAATATCATTTGCCTAATTTGGAACGCTGTGTGTGTATATACTGTATTTATAGTTGTCAAACTACATTATAATAAGCCTAAATAACATTTCAGATTTCATATAGAAACCTCTTCTATACTTGTCAAAACAGGAAAAGGGCCGATTTTACTGTATTTTTGCCACCTAGTCTGCAACATGGGACTCTTCTCTCATGATTTTTCCCCACGTCCGTCCAACGTAGATCTTCTGCAGGATATATTGAGCCTTTCGAATGAATAAATATGGAGTAACTATAAAGTATTTAGACTCTGAGATAAGACACGGGTTGAAAGGGAGGGGCTATTATTAAACTGCCTGAATGTTAATGCTATTTTACATTAAAATCATATTTTAGTTAAAGTGGTGAATAACACTGATTTTATTTTTGTTCAAGCACTCATTGTTATTCTTCCACAACTACTTAAGAAAAATTAATCTCCTTGGTATGTTGTTTAAATTGCCATTCTCCCCATTGCTAATATATAAACAGGCACAATCGAGTTTAATCAATGCATCCTAGGGGCAGCTCACGCATCCGCAGACATTCTCGAGACACCACGCTGTCTCACTCACTGAGAGACAGCCACAGTCTGATATGGCCTGTGTATTATTTTAAAGCTGCGTGATGAGAAGTTTAAGGAAATGACAGCTGATGTAAACAAACTCCGACTTCTGTGACTTACATTACACCGTTTACGTCTACCTACGGTAGCCAAGACGTGACCAAAAGGGGCAGGGTCTTTCCGTACAAATGAAGAGCGGTGCAGGAATGAGTCCCAATGCAGAAACATTAAGTAAAAGCTTTCATTTTGAAGTAGATCCTTGTGCATTTTGTTTGACAGAGACTACAACTATTGAGGTGTTTTGGTTTTTTTCTTGTTCGGTAACATTGTAGTTTTGCCAGGATCTTTACAGCTGGCTTAAAATCGGAACTGGCAGCCCTGCATTCGATTTATTATTCCACCAAGGAAGGTATCGGATATGCTAAACATAATTGTCATTATGGGTACATTTCATATACATAAATGCAGATGGAAAAACAAACCATTACATTTAGCAGACGCTTTTATCCAAAGCTACTTGCAATTGTTCAAACACCGACGGACGCAGCCATCAGGAGCAATTAGGGGTTAAGTGTCTTGCTCAGGGACACTACAGCATGCTAGCAGGAGGAGCCTGGGACCCTCTTTCACTTGTTTTAAAAATGAATGTAGAAACGATTTATCATCCCAAAAGATATTATCCAAGAATAATCTGTCTAAATGAATGCATTTTGAGTTAATCCTTGCTGCTCAAATTCTTTAAGTTTACACTTTGTTTTATTGTTATTGTCAACGCCCCCAGGTGTTTCAATCTTTCCCTGCTTTTCTACCTTTTATGCTACAGTGTGTGTGCACATTGTATGTACATATATAAACAAACTATATCATAATTAGGACATGTATGTGTTTATATGTATATCTTTTGACTTGTAGTAATTGTTTGTATGCAAACTACTGTTCCCTTTAAGAGTCTGTAAATAAAAATGCAATTAATTATTAAAAAAAAGGAATGAGTCTTAAAACCCAGAAACTATTTTAGCATCTGCGAACTTGGGGTTCCATCATCCCGAAGGCAATGTGTTTTTGGTTTGATGCCTGAAATGAGGTCTGTCACGTTTTGTTCTACGACATGAATGCCCCACTGGTGAATTTTGAAGCTTTTACGTGTCTTAAAGAAGGCGGTTTCTAACAAGTGGCTAAATGAGACTACGGAGGCTGTCTGGGGCATTAAACGTCATCACGCTGAACACTGAAAGTCATCTAGTCACCAGTCCGCCTTTACAGCCTGTAGTTGTGTTTAGACTCGTGCTCTTGCAAACTATTCCAACTCAAACTTTCCAAGCTTTTGTGGAAGAGGTACGCGTGCAAACTCAAATGACACGTTCAAGTCATGCCACCGTGGTGTAGTTCTTGTATAGCCTCACGTCAGTTTTTTACTTCTGGCGATCACATTTACGCTTCAAAAATCATAGTGGTGTCAATTTGTGAAGATTAACTTTGCCCAACAAGACGTGTAAACATTTGTTTACCACAGTATTTTCTGCAATTACCCAAAATCCAATGGAAAACCCATTGGCTTTTGGCCGTGGGAACCAGGGTGATACTGACTTGCAAGTTGGTTGAAAGAAACACCCCTTCCCTGCAGCACTCTATTGGTAAACACTTGCAGTGATGTCTGAGAAGCAAGTATTGTCATGTCTTACTTAAAAGTATAAATTAAATATGAAAAAATAATTTTAAAATGTTTACTCCAAGATGTCCACTTTTATAACGGGACACACAGCTAGGGCTGGGTATTAACCAAAACTTAAATGTAATGTTATTAAATAAATGTTGGTCTTAAATGTTTAATACCAGTATGGATAGAATTACTTACATATATAAACAAGTGTATTTATACACTTTTTAAAATACAGACTCCAAAGGTCATAATGTTTGATTGGTTCTAAAAGTACAATTTTAACTACGCAGTCAATTTAATCACAACATATAATCAGAATTGGTTTTATTTTCGCCAGGTACATGTACATATAAAAGGAATTTCTTCTGGCTCGGTTTGGTGCAAACGGAGAGACGTGAGAAATATCAAACAGCAAGTATTCAAGTATCTGGATTTATTTCATCTTAAATCAGACAAATGCCAGTTGTGGCTGTTTGCTACAACACGCTCTTCCAGTTAAAAAAAAAAAAATTTTCCATTACCATTTTAATATAACCCCATAAAGCATTACAGTCAGTCGTTGATGGAGTCTGTTTGTTAGCTTCATCAACCAGCTTTACTGTTCTAGATCCAATTCATGAGCTATCTTAGGTTTTTGTGTGGCTGTAACACTGCAGTACGGCAGAATTAGACCATTAATAGTGGCAATGATTTAAGACCCACTATCGAAACCCACCGTTTATCTGACTGTGTGTTTATTCAAAATAAATCTTAATCTAACTTTGTGGACCATTTCACTGTGTAATACAGGGAAAGAAGACATTTATTTGAGAGTGATCAACTCTTCATCCATGTTTTGGGTGAATTGGAGCCCTGTCTGTACTTGAGGCGGGACTTCAGGGCCATCAGGTCGATGTAGAGGATCTGGTTGAGCACGGCAGATGCGCAGAGCAGTCCGCCGTGCACTGCCCCAGCCATCCCATTGCAGAACACATCCTGGCCTGAAAACAAACATCAACAGCGAGTATTACAGTGTTTTAGGAAGTTTGAAATAATTTTCAAATGACTTCATGGCAAAATAAAAGTGAAATCAGAGCAACTATAGTGTTGAAGACCAAAGCTGCTTTCATACATGCACTCTGGACAATGTCCGGACCTAACTATCCGGATTTACCCTTTCACACACGTGACAAAACAGATTATCCGTGTCAGACGCATTTACACTACCTGGAAATAATTCCTTTGGTTTAAGCGAGGGGCAGAACCTGGGTAGAGCGTGCAGGAGGCAGGACGTGACGGAATGACGCTGCAGAGTTTTGCAGCCCACCCAAGATGGTAGATAAGGCTACCGACTTATTAGTAGTTGGGATTTTTTTTTGCGTTGATACTCCACGTATTTGGATGTATCCGCAATATAAACGAGAGAGTGGAAAGAAATAATAAAGCAGGCTTGGGCGATCGTGCAAAACTATCATTGGAACGGAACAGGACAGTCTAACTTAGTTGTGTTTAGAAATATTGTTGCATACACGTCGGAAACAAACAAATAGATCTAAAATAAAAACACAGGCACGGGAGCTTGCGCACACCGGTCTGGAGAAGAAACAAACTCCACGCCAATTCTGAGTTAGGTTTATGTTTTTCATTTTCCATACAAGTAAGAAACTCGGGGAAACAATAAGTCTTTCTTTGTGAGATTATATTATACGTCGCTATATTATAGTCAATCTTTTATGGAATTTTTTTTTTCCCCTGACGGAAAAATAAGTCTCAATGTCAATCGCGATCGATGGAGTCGATAGATGATTTAATTGTAAATCTGCCCAAGCCTACGCAGCAGCTACGCTCCCGTACAGAAGATCCGCACGAAGGTAAATAACTGGCGCATGATAGACATCATTGACATGCGACATGTTCCGTTCACACATACCACTCAATCAGACATCACAGACTTTGTACTAGGCTGCTGGCACGGTAAAGTCCAGGTCAAAGGATTTGGACGTTTGTGTTTACACATACAGCTTATCTGGGTAATGTGCGTGTTATTTCAGGTTTACAGTGCATGTGTTTTCACACATGCAGTGTAGCGCAATACTATTTTTCCTCAGATTAAGCAAATTAGTTCATGATGGTTCATAGTCTTTCTGATCATGCAGGAATGCAATAACTAAATGTCTATAGGCTTGTTTCCATTGCCCCTCTCACATATAGTTCCTGGTAAATTACTGGGATAACCTTTCCAGCACTGTTAGTTATTTTTACTATTTACACATGTTGTATTCAGGAACATTTCCGACTTTTCACACATGCCATGATTATACCGGAATAGATGGGTCAAGGGACAGTCCAGTGTGGATGCAATCCTTTGAACAATCTGTCGGCAACGAACGTACAATCTGAATGCGTTTAGTTTTTTCCCTGGCTTTCAGAGACCAGCGCCTCGCTTCCCATCTCCCTGCCGCTCCCGGACGGACTCTTCCCTCTGCTGACAGAGTGCAGACAGAGCCCCCTCCCCGGACGCAATAAACCTAACCCAATGTTATTAAATCAGTGTGATCCTTTTAAACCTGTCCTACACTCTTTGCCTCGGGAAAAGGAACACTCTGTGCCTGTTCTACCTCTACCTGTCCGCTCGCTGCCTCTGCGGCTCCGTGCTCCAACTGTGTGTGTGTGTGTGTGTGTGTGTGTGTGTGTGTGTGTGTGTGTGTGTGTGTGTGTGTGTGTGTGTGTGTGTGTGTGTGTGTGTGTGTGTGTGTGTGTGTGTGTGTGTGTGTGTGTGTGTGTGTGTAAAAAAAAAAAAAAAAATTACAGAAGCACATGGCTAATAAATGCAAAATTACGTTATTGGACCTTCCCGGATGCAATGGGACATTTTTCGGACTATTGGGGTTTCGGAACGGCACCCCTAACTGTTAAAGATACGTCTAGGGTCTAATACCCCTTTCCCTCTGCGCCAAATGCTCGGTAACACCCGCTAACATCTGGCATTTGTCATTAGCGGGAAAGGTTACACCCGGGCTTCGGTCCGGGACAAATGACCCTGCAATAGACAGTTTTTTTTCGGCTCCAGCTCTAATCGCCTCTGATGTAAACAGGACACCCAGGTTGACCTGCTAATTTTCCCCCTTTAGCGGCGCGATGTGATGCACATTGACGCTCCGGACGTTTGCGCATAAAGACAGGAATACCCGTGTATCATTCGATCATTACATATCTGATTTAGAATCCGAAATTCAAATCAGAAGTTATTGACTTTTTTCCCTTCATGTCCCTTCATCCCTTCAATTTTTTGAGTGTGGCGACAACAGTGGAGAGCCCCCACGCTCCCCGCCGTGCTTGCACCGTGCATCGAGCGCTGCCGGTGCATGGGTGCGGGCATGGATACTCCATGCTGCTTCGACTTTTTCTTTCCCTAATCACGCCGGAACCATGACACGGGCTTTTTCCGGCGTGTATGTGAGGTCAAACGTGACCAGTGACGTGACCAGGAAAAAAAAAAAAAAAGAAAGCCATAATCCACTCCTGGCAATGGTAACGGAGTCAATCGCCTATTTTTAGCGGGTTTAAAAAAACCCGCGTGTACCTGCTGATTTTGGTGTAAAAACGGTATGTGGCATTTTTAAGAAGGAAAAAATTTAAAAACCCGACTCGGTCTTCAGTTTCTTGTCTTTGCAGCCAAGCTCCACACTTCGGATCAGACTTGCCATTTTTCCGAATGTTTTTTTTCTTCCTGAAAATATTTTTCTCTTAAATATGTGTACTAAGTAAATTTGTAAAAACTCACTATTTGTGCTTTGCTGATACCGAATTTGGCTCCACTGCTACAGTACTTCACGTGCTTGGAATGTTACTGCTGCCATTCACAACACAGCTGTACAGGCATTTTCCCTGTAAATGTTATTGGGTCTTGAGTTGGGAAATTATCGTAGCAGTTTTCCAGAATATTGATCCCTGCTCCCTTTCACAAATGACCCCATGCAGGGAATGTTCCAGAACATTGCGGGGAAAGACTACATGTGTGTAAAGGACTACTCCGTTGGTCCTGTTACCTGTCAGGTAAAGTCCCTCCACGGGCGTCTGCGGTCGCATCCTGGCGACAGTCTCCGGGATGAAGCGCTGAAGATTGTGCTCTGCACCGTACATCTCTCCCCTGGGAGCGCCCAGGTAGTGCACGTTGGTCAGCGGGGTGGCGGCGTCCATTATCACCACCTGGACTCAGACAAACATGTACTGTATTCTGGGACCAGAACCAAAGTGCTAGCGCTGGCACTGGCTCTATGGACTAGCTCTATGGACTTCTCAGATACAGCGAGGTATAGTCATGGCCATTTTAAGCCTGAAAATAGGGCACTGCCCAAACAAACAAAAATACATACCTTGTCTCTGAGCTGGGGAAAGATCTTGAGCGCCCAGTCCAGAAGCTCCTGGGCCATGCTGTTCTTCAGGTCTAGGTAGTCCTGCCCCCTCTTCCCCAGCTTGGTCCCCTCCCACTCCTCGAACCACTCATACCGGGCCATGGTCAGCAGGGTCATGCAGGACTTACCTGCACACAGGTTGAGCAAGTTTACTACAAGAGGCTTAGTAAGGTACCACTGTAGAATTTAGGGTGTGTGTGTGTACCTGGTTGTCTGATATTCGATGTGGGATCTTTGGCGGATGGGAAAGTGATGAACATCATTGGAATGTTGCCCAGGACCTGCTCTTTGGTTAGAGAGGAGTAGCGCTCCATCCTACACGCACACACACGCACCCAAAAATTCTTGTACTGGTATCCAAGTGAGGTCCTAGTAAATACACCTTGTTTGTGAGGACCCATGTTCCTGGTACACTTCTAAACAAAAAAAAATAAAAAATCGGCAATTGGAGACCGGTCCTCACAAGTATAGTAAAAGAAACATACACAGACACACACAATGTTGATGCTGTCAGTGATTTTGCTCAGGCTGCTGATCGATCTATCTATTGCTGGATGTAGTATGGTGCTTAAAATGGCGCCGTTAGAAATAATATGGCAATTGCCTTAAATGGCGCCTCTGGTTTGAAAACAGTTCTTTGTGACCAGGCGCACACATGTTGCTCGTGCTTTATTGCACGTACACAGTTCTTTATGACCCATATAGCCTTTTGTGACGACTTGCTTAGGGGAGACTATATAAGGGTTGTAGTCTTTGTCGTCATTGTCTTTTGGCTCGTCTCTTCGTCTTGGACGTCGCTAATTGACCCTGCAGATATATCGGTAGTAGTACCAATAAAGAAATCTACTTTGCCTCACATCCGTCTCCATCTTATTGAGGAAGCTCCACACATCAACCAACCTGCGAGGGATCCGTTTTCCAGATCCAAACACTATCTATCTATCTATCTATCTATCTATCTATCTATCTATCTATATACCTACTTATCTATATCGCTTGATTTCCGGGACAAGTCATGCAGCCTGGCAAAAAAAAGTTCCCTCTCATAATATGACCGCCACCGTCCACAACAGAGAGAGCTATTGTTCTTGTCTCTGAAGGTGTGAAGGCCTGATATAGATGAAAGCTGTGAAATCAAAACAATTGACAGGCAACTCGAAATGTTCATATGACACATTAGTCTGCGATGACAGTTAAGATCCTGGGATCAGATATATAGATACACTGTATATATATATGTTTTATTCATCAATTCTTTCACCGCAGGGGCTGATTAGACTTTGAAGACCCACGCTCGAGAACAACAGAAGAAATCACACTTCACATCCTACACACTACAATATGTACTGCTACATGATATAATATATTATACTATATTACAATCATCATTTTGGCTACATTGCTGAAATTAAAGTTTTCTGTTTTCTGTACTTTAGTTATCACAGACCACAAGCTGTGTGATGACTTCTGAAAGACAGTATTGTACAATATAGTATTTTTTTTTATATTGACTACTATCACAGCCAAATGAAACACGTGCAATCCAATTTAATCGAATGAAGAGCCCTCAAATATTCCACAAAGCAAATGTCTGAAATGCCTGAGGCCTAAAAACGCCATAAAATGCAATGCAGCATGTGCAAATGGAATTACACTGCTGGGGATGAGCACGCACTCTGTGTCAGAGTATGATGTCAGGAAGACTCTGATGCGTGTGAACACCAGAAAAGCTGCGGGCCCAGATGGCATATCTGGGCAAGTACTGAAGACCTATGCTAACCAGCTAGCCATGTTGCTCACTAGGATATCCACACCTCCCTGCTAAGTTGGTGGTCCCATACTTCTTCAAGAGGTCAGCCATCATCCCTGTCCTGAAGATCGCCTCTCCAGTCTACTTGAGTGACTACTGTCCGGTGGCTCTCACGTCGGTGGTCATGAGGTGTTTCGAGAGGCTGATTAAGGATTACATCTGCGCCTCCCTCCCCCACATGTTGGAACCGCCGCAGTTGGCATACCGGCCGAACAGACAGTCGGCGCAGTCTCCTAGGTACTGCACACCACGCTCACACACCTGGATGGCCGGAAGGGGGCCTATGTGAGATTGCTGTTTATTGACTATAGTTCAGCATTCAATACCATAGTCTCCACTGCGAGGTAGCATCTTCACCACCTCAGGCAGCTGAAGAAATTCAGGGTCTCGTAAGGATCCTCAAGCCCTTCTACTCTGGAGCGGGGGACAGGCAACATCACTGCCTGGTTTGGGAACTGTACTGTTCAGGACAGGCGGGCCCTGCAGAGGGTGGTGCATTCAGCCCAACATGCCACTGGAACTACCCTCCCCTCCCTGCAGGACTTATACATCATGAGGTGTAGTAGCAGAGCCCGCAGGATCATGAATAATCTCCGGGTGCGTTGCAAATACATTTCACTGCATATATGTATGAACGCATCTATATGTATATGACAAATAAACCTCTTGGATCTTGAACAGTTATCTTAGAGTGAATCATGTGTGTCAAGAAGAACTGAAAATTGGTCAGACAAAAGGGAAAGATAGATATGGGAGGGGGCGGGGAATCAAGAGAAGGTTTAAGGAGATAAAGAGAATTGATAGGTTTTTCATTTCCATCTAAAAGGTACAGTAAATGAAAAGGGGAAAACCAGCCAGGGGAAGCACTTGAATGTCGGGTGACAAGGAGAAGTTATGGAAGGAGGAGAAGGATTAAGGTGTGAAACTCACACAGAGTCCAGGTCGTTGTCCTTGTACATCCAGAAATTAGTGGAAACGATGCCCAGCTCCTCCTTGGTCCCATCCAGCCCCACAAACACCAGGAAGGACCCCATGCCATGACGTACCCGTGACACCAGGGACTGGACCTCTGCATACATGTACATAATACATACTGTATATAAAAAACATTCGTATAATATTACACAGAGCACTATGCAGTACAAGTACATGAGGAAACTACCAGGCTTTTCCTGGATGTGCTGAGGCAAGAACTTCTGGAAGGTATTGAAGATTCCAGCATTGGAGATGACAACCGGGGCCCGGATCTCGATCTCCTCCTGTCCTTTAAGCACCGTCACGCCTGAAAACAGTTGTGTGTACATTACAACTTTCAGAGCTCAGTGTTGGACCGGAGTCAAACTCATAAGCAATTTCTCTCTCTCTCTCTCTCCAAAGGAGAAAGTCTGGGCTACAAAGGGAGCTTTCGTTATAGTTAACAGCTGTCTCAAACCTGGTGAAGACATCAACAGATCCCTGGGTACCTAGAGAGATGTCTATACACTGTACTGACCAGTGATTTTCCTGTGGTTTGTCTCTATTTTTGTTGTTTTTTGGTTCCCTCGTAATCAAGTTTCTGTGACATGAATTACTGAAAATAAAGGAACCTTAAAAGTCTCTCTCTCTTTCTCTCACCATACGTCTTTCCCTGTTGGTTGATAAGGACACGCTGGACGGGGGCCCTGACGAGCACGGCGCCCCCTGCACGCTGGATGACGGGAATCATGTGGAAGGCGAACTCGCTGGCGCCCCCCCGTGGGTAGTAGGCCCCGCGCTTGTAGTGGTGCAGCAGCAGGGCGTTGATGAAGAAACTGGAGTCCTTGGGCGGGACGCCTGACGGGACATGCAACGGGACCGACAGAATTTAATACACTCTGTTGTCGCCCGAACTAAATCAATCTCACTAAATAAAGAACTAATTGAGTGTGGGTGTGTGTGTGTGTGAGTGTGTGTGTGTGTGTGTGTGTGGATCCAACACCATAGAATAAGTAGGCAGACAGTGCCTGGAGGTCCTTGTTCTGCGTGAGACGGGACATCATTTCAGAATGGCTGGCGGTTGCCAGGCGGAATACAGAGGAGATCTGAGATAACAGGCCGCTCTTGACCAGGAAGTTAACCAGCCAATAGGGGATCATCTTCAGGATGGCGATAAGAGGGGTATGCTTTGAAGAGAGCTGGGAGATAAAAAGAAGAAATGATTTTTATAGACTATTTCTATGTGTGTTGATTGACCAACATTTCTCCCCTTCTTTCCTCACTCCCTTGACACTTAATTGAAATTTAAATTCCTGTCTCCCCTGTTCTTTACCTTCATGAGCCTCATGAACTCATCGACAGCTTTCTCCTCTCCTGGAAACTGCCTCTTCAAAGATTCGGCCATCTCTGTCTTCCCTGCATGGATGTGGTACTCCCTGTGAAGGTGCCACATTTCAGGTTGAAAAAATTAGAAACGATTTAGAAACGTTCAGAAATGTTGGATTCGATTTATAACATGTTGGGTTGAGTAGTAACATTAACATCAGTGAGCATCAACCCCAGAGATTGATGCTCATGAATAAATGAGAATCAAAATCTGTATCAGAAAATGTGTGAAATCAGCATGTTTTCATTTCTGGAATGATACACCTCTGGAGAAAAACTATTTTTTTTTAAATAGCCATGTTCACATTTACTAGAACAGCAGTTGTCCATATCAGATAAATATGGACGGACAGACAGATAGATAGATGGATGATGAGACAGACAGAAAGACAGAGGGAGGCAGGCAGGCGGACAGACAGACCGATTGCCCAATGTGCCTTGTGTTATATTTGGAAAAGTTCAAGGAAAGAAAGAAAGTAGCTGTAACCTTCTCCTGTACCAAATGTTTGCCTATAAACAGTCAGCAACAACAACAACAACAACAACAATAAATAATAATAGCAATAAACGAAAATAAAATATAATAAAATAATATGTGTCCTACCTGCAGTGCTCTGGCGGTCCCAGGATCAGCGTGTCAAAATGCTGCTCCAGCCTGGTGAACTGGAGCTGTCCATCTGTGATCTGATCCAGGGCCACCTTGAGCAGGCTGTTCTCATGGAGCTGGCCCAGGTAGTGGATACCTATGGATGGATGGATGGATACATGGAGAGAGGACAGGACAGAGCAACAACAGAAGTGAATTAGCCAATAATGCTCTGTACCCCCTCTTTACACAGGATGCAATTAGTTAAATTCAGTGTTAACATAGATGAACTTCATGGAGCTGGGAGAAAATCCTGGAGTATATCTATTTTCAACATAGTACAAATGGTGTAGTTTTGGTGTAGTTTGGTTGTAGTTGGTAATTTGGTGTATTTTTTTCCTTTTCCCCCCCGACAGGTTTATAATTAGGGATGGTTTTCGAATTCGACCGTGAAAGCACTTTTAGAGTTCAACCGTCATGAATATAAGGGGAAAGATGAAGATCAGGCAGTTTGGATCGGGGTAATTTCAGAAGCAAATCATTTGCATCGGCAATAAAAAAAACAACGTAGAGATATCTGCATCTTACCCACGTCGAACTCGAACCCCTTGTTATGGAAGGTGTGTGTGCAGCCGCCGGCCTGGCTGTGCTGCTCCAGGACCAGTACCCTCTTCCCGGCTTTGGACAGGACGGCGGCCACCGCAAGGCCCCCCACACCGCTGCCTATCACCACGGCGTCCAGAGCCGGAGGGACCCGGTCCACAAGGAACCCTGTGGGGAGAAGAGGGGTGGACATTTTTTAGTCGTTTGTTGTTGATTTTTGCATCGCGATAGTTCAGTATGTTGTACAAAGCTTATCCTTCTAGTGTAAAGAATACAGAATACGGTGGAAGTGGAGTGCCTTGCTCAACGGCTGCTATCAACTTTGATTTCCGATCGACTTTGACTTCTACAATTCCGAGAATAGAAGAATAGAATATAAGATAGAATGAAATAGCATTTGATTTGCTGAGGGGAACTTACATAAAATATTTGATCATCCATAGCAATGGAAGAGAGGCAGAAAAAACTCAAATGTGGACTGATAAAAGTAACAATAACGGAGACAAACAAGCCAGCTGACAGAAAAACAGAGAGAGAGAAGTGACAGCAGGATTATTTGAAGGAACGATGAGAGGCAGATCGATATGGACAGACAGAGAAACAGATGGATGGATGGATGGATGGATGGTGAGACACACAGAAAGGTGGACACAGACAGTCAGAAAGACAGAGAGGCAGGCAGGCAGACAAAGACAAACAGACAAAGACATAATGGTGAACACAAGGAGACAGACAAACAGACAGACGGACAGATGGAAAGACAGAAAAGATATACAGACAAACTTAAAGACAGGGCAGGCAGACAGACTGAAAGATGGACAGGCAAACTGAAAAAGAGACAGGCAGACGGAAAGACAGACAGACAGATGGACAGACAAACTGCAAGAAAGACAGGCAGACGGACTGAGAGACAGAAAGATAGACAGACAGGCAGACAGACATATTGCTACCGGACCTCCATGACTTCTCCTCACCTTTCTTCAGCCTCTCATCCCGCTGCTTGGTGTCGGTGACAAGGGCCCTGGGGGGCTCCAGGCACTCCTCGCTGAACACCCTGTAGCGCCGCCTGGTGGTCAGGAAGAACACAGTGGCGGCCCCCAGGAGGAGACAGCTGACGGCGGTGAGCACCCACCAGCAACCCCACGCCCACCCCATAGACGCCAGAGCCATGGTGGGCACGGACCACTGACCACCACGGACCACTGAGGGGAGTAAAAGAAGGTGAATAACCAGAACTAATAGAGGTAATTCCTGGCACCTAAGTGTCCTCCTGGAGATAGAGGTGGCAGAAGAGGAGAAAGGTGGAGGAGATGCTGAAAACCATCCCCACTGATTGAGAACTAGATCCAAAATTGAAAGATACGGGTAGAAGGTTTGTTTTTTTCCACCTGTTGAAAGGGAGAAGGCACCAGATCGTTCCACAGCGGAAAGCAGCGCGGTGGGTCTTCAGCCGTGGAAGAAGAGAGGCGAGTGAAGCGAGATGGGTGGAGGGAGTGATGCGATTTAGGCTGTTAAAAAAAAATACATGAGGCGTGTATGGGACTCCCAGTCCTGCAGAGTCTGGAGGAGGAATAAAGGATTTTCTACGCTCAGGGCACAAGACCAGTGAAGGAAGAATGCGGGGCTTGTGTGTGCCGGACTTGATTGGCCCAGGTTAAAATTCCATTCACTAAAACACACACTTTCTTGTCCTCTGATTATTATTTGCGCCTGGGAAAGATTCAAAAGAGCCCTACTGTATGGCATGAATCCTCTTAGTTCCAGAGTACGGCTGTGAACAAAGATGCTCTCAGAAGGATGGTTTTGGGGCACACATCAGCCATGATTGAGCATGGATGACCGACCAACGTCACTTTATGCGAAGCAGCGCACGTGACGGATAACACCAGATTTGACAACAATGAAGCGATATATCAAGCCTCCACCAATATGATGCTAACTCTGATGTCAGATCCCTCGTGCTGATAATTAGGGGGCGACACACAAAAGCCATTTGGCCAAACTACAGTAGGCAAACTGAGTAGGCTTCGGCCAGGAATTCTCCCTGGCCTCTGTTTGGTGTCGGGGGTATATGGTGTGGCTTGAGCAGCCACACCTGACCTGGATCTGGGTGATTGGGATCAGGATGGCTGCATACCTCTTGCTTGTTGGTTGGTCTAATGAACAGCAGGTAAATTCCCTATCTCTACTTACACTCAGGATAGGAGCCCGTGTCATGACATGTTATCGGCTCCTGGCCTAATTCCAGCTGGCCCACTCTCTATGATAATGATGTACTCTCTATGACGTTTACCACACCCGTCTCCTGTGTCTCTTTGCCAGAGGTCCATGAACACGCCACTTGGGTGACGCATGGTAGGCGAACCTGCCCCAATATGTGATAAAGTTCTTTCTATATTCACATAACAGACATTCGTCCGGACCTCACAGGGGAGAGCGGCTGAACGCGTCCCCAGAATGAGGTGCAGCTTCACAGGACAATGGCAGCACTGAGAGTCGGTCGCTGTTTCAGCGGCGTGTTAGGGACTGTCACTGTGTACAAATCAATTGTAATTTTTTTATAGCTTTTCTCTTGTTTGACGTAGGACACCCAAACTAGGCATAATTAGTAATAAGACCTAGATCACATGTTGCAGTCTTTCAATTTCAAAATCACCTGTTTTTGGATATACTGTATGATTTCATGAATTTCAAAGTTCAATAGCTTTTCTGTCATGTGACTTAGGACACCCAAAATAGGTCTATATAGTACTATGATCTAGACACAAGTTTTTATTTTTTATTTTTAAATAAAAT
Organism: Zeus faber; assembly: GCF_960531495.2. Lineage (NCBI taxonomy): Eukaryota > Metazoa > Chordata > Actinopteri > Zeiformes > Zeidae > Zeus > Zeus faber. The sequence goes on from NC_137205.1 coordinate 8,330,337, forward strand.
TTCAAAGTTCAATAACTTTTTTTTGTCATGTTACTTAGGACACACTTTTTTGGTTAAAAAAATGTTATAAAAAAAACCCCAAATACATAAAAAGGGGGCAAGTCCCGCATTTGTTTGATTTTTAAATACATTTATTTTTGTAGCTCATTTTGGACCATATTTTTGTCAATGCAGATGCCACGGCCTACTAACCGTCCAAATCCCTCCTTGGGACTAATTTAAACTATTCTGGGTTAAATGAGTACCCATATTAGAAACCCACAGTATTCTAATATTCTAGTATTCTCACAGTAGATTTCAGATGCACTTCAGGAAAATGTATACTTGGTTATATCCCATTACTATACAGTGAATAACAGAGCATATACAGTATATGTAGAACATAACAAATCGTATCATAAATCAATAATGAACTTGATAATTATTGTATTATGAGAATGATACTCCCGCCCATGCTCGGCTTCCAATAGTGAACTGATAAGAGTCAAGGATATTGTTTGTAAATTAACAGGCGATTTTGATAAATAGTCTACTTATTGCCCTTTGGAACAAGAACCTTCATTGACAATTCACTTTTACATGGATTTACTGAATTTACCCCATATGCTAATTTGAAAATTCACTGTCTGTGCCCTGCAGAAGCAAGTGAAAAAAGATGTACACATGAATCACTTTGACTGCTAAGTACAGCTTTTTATTGGCAGTATGGCATTTCACAGGAAAAAAAAAAGACACACCGAGGTGCTGAACTATCATAGTGCCGGAATTTCCACCCTGAATAAAGAGGGGCAGAAAAGACTATTTTGAAATGGAGCACCTGACATAACCCCTTCCTGGAGCAATACCGACCCCAAATATAGCTGCCTGGTATGTAGAAATTGATTTTAAATAAATTCTTTAAATATATAAAGCTCCAGTCATTAAAATGTTTGATATGGATGAGAACCCTAGGTCTGAAGAATTTGCTTTGGAGCATTATACATTTTCTTTTGTTGATAAATTACTTTCAGTATTTAGTAGCTGCCTCAACAATGCCTGTGCTTTTTCTGTGTTTGTATGCAGACAACAACATTTAATACAAAAATCAAAAAACAATACAGCATATTGCATTTGGCACCATGAACAAAGTCATTTTTTACTCACAATGTCCTTTACAGCATTAAGGACCTGGCTAATTAATAGTTAACACAGAGCAGACATGTCATAGCTAATATATCAGAGCTGTCTCATATCTACTTGTATCTACATGCCTCCTATAAATTAAATAAATTCTCTTACTAAAAACAATGTTGGGTTTTTTTTCTCAAAAATAAAAATAATAAAAAATAAAGGGCACAAAAGTCAGGAATGGCACAGTATCTCAAATGGAATGAGCTGTCTATACAAAATAGAATGTGGTAATAAAATAGAACTTCGGAGAAAAAGAGAACGGAGCTCGACGGCTTTCTCATGGTTTGGTGGTGTTTGAGTTTCAGTGCATATGTGCATGTATATGTGTGGCCTGTTTTAAACCTATGGCCATCCCAGGAAAAACACGTTGGTTAAACACATTGATCCCTTTAGTTTACAGTTATAGTTACAGAGGATTTTGCCGGTGGCTAGAAAGTTTGCCCGGCAACAGGGACGTAAAAAGACGTTCCAGATTTCTGCCTTAGTCTTTTTGCCTTTGTTTTTTTATTCCTCCCTGAATAGAATTTGGAGCGCTACGCTGGCTCAATCAATGTTTATCTCTATAAAGGTCGTCTATGCAGCTCCCTCCCATAATGGATTCTGCATAACTGTCATTTTTGACATATACCTCAGTTTTAGCATCAAAAGTTAATTAAAAGATGTCTCTTGTTCAAGCGGTTCTTGGCAAGAAGTGACTTATGGTCATCCAAGTTGGCGCGTCCACTCACCGCAAAATAAAACTAGTCCTTCAAATGTTCTGCCTCGTGGCCACCGAGCGTTATCATCATTTTAAGGTGAAGGCCAGAGGAGAAAAATCCTCCACCTCACTACTTTTGTTCAATTTGGTTCTCCACCATTGGCGAACGAGTTGTTTTGGTGAGAATCTGCCTTATTGACCGCTGATTGGCATGGCGTTGCTAACGTCCAATTACCTACCACTAACCACGCCCCCATTTTCCCTTTTGGGCTAAAGCTGTAGGTGGAATTGGCCTGGCGTGGCTTTTAAATTCCACCTCTCCAGCTTCTGCATGATCACGAGAGGCTCTCGGTCGGGTTTGTTCTGCGCTCCTTAAAGTGGGATTTTAAACGCTATGTTACTGCACGAAATCCAACTGGGGGTGGGTGCGATACCAATGGGTTCCTTTGTGTAAAAGGGTGTTCAGGGACATAATTTCCTTGTTCTACTTAATGAATGCGTCATATGCACCGCTCCCGAGCATGTTACCAGTGCTGCTTGTAACAATGTTAAATAAATGGGTCATTCTTGATAATGTCAACGATTACAGAGATGAGCCAATCTAAGCATCCGAACAAACTTGTGGTTTTCCTGACGGATCAAGTGACGGCGGCAGAGTCCATCTCCTCTCCTCCCGATGACGTGTAAACTGCAGCGTTGAGAGCTGCGAGGCTCCTCACCGGTACGGCACAAACCGGACAGGTTGGTTTGAATTTGAGAGAGATGAGAAAGAGATGTAAACGTAGATGCGTGGAGAAAAAAAAGGAAAACCGCACAGAACTCGGCGGTTCGGTCAAGGGGATGGGAAAACATTCAGCGCCGCTTTTTTCGTCCGTTCTCTTGTCCATTCTGCTTCTTCTCTCTGCTACTCTCTCCATTCTGCCCCCTCTCCCCACTGCTCCCCTAACAAACTACACAGTATAAACATGAACACTCTTTTGAAACCACAATTGTGATGGAATAGTCGTTTTATGCCGGGTTCAGACCACACGACTAAGCTTGATCATTATTTATACTGCTGTTCCTTTCTTGTACTGTATTGACCCGAATATAAGACGGCCCTGATTATAAGAGGACCCCCCCTTTTTCAAGACTCATTTTTGGAAAAATACTTTTTGAAGACCAAATCTTGTTTTTATAAAGAAAATAATTTTATTTGTAAAGAATGATAACGGCAGCATGCAGTCGTAGGGAGGGTGCAAAGATTGATGAATGTAATGCAGAACCAAATTTCACAAGGCCGAGTTCCACCTGGAAGCCGTGAGCAACATGCTGAGCTCAGCTCAAGCTGACTGGTGACTGATTGAGTCCTACACACTGTGGCGAGTGCAGAGGAGTCTGACACACAGGAGCTTGAAGCCCGCCTGCTTCTTTATAATCAGCCGCGTGGGAAATTTTTGGGTTCCCGGAGAACTACGACAGCAATGGAACTCGAGTGGTGGATCGGAGGAGGACGGTGTGTCAGTGTTGTTCCACAGTTGTAGGGTATGTGTGCGGAAACAGATTGAAACACTATTGTGTTATATTATTCTACCATATATTGCATATAAAAGTCTAGACCCCGAATATAAGACGACACCACTTTTTCAGACGTATTTCCAGAAAAAAAAACCCCTGCCTTATATTCGGGTCAATACGGTACCTTGCTATAGCACTCCCCTCCTCACCCCTCCATCTCAACACTCATCTCACTCTCCTCCGTTCGTCCCTAGAACACCCAGGTGACGGGCACCCACTGGGGGTTCTTGGAGACTGTCTCCAGCGCCGCTTTCAGGGTGCGGTAGGTTTCGTCCAGGTTGTCGTTGATGACGGCCAGGTCAAAGTAGTGGCCGTAGGCCGCCTGGAGGCGGGCGCTCTCGTCGCACGTGCGCTGCAGCTCCTCATCCTGGGAAAAATTTTCCAAAACGTTGCAAATCAGTTAGACTTCCAAAGGGCTGGCCAGTTGAAATGAGCCTTTTCTAAAAGCCCCAAAAAACTAAACCAAAACAATAAATGTGAGTCTCGTACCGTCAGCGTCTGGGTGACCACCTCGGCCACAACGGCCGAGTGGTTCATGGCTTTGAGCACCTCGAACTCTGGAGCCTTGAGGAAAACCACGTAGGGCAGGAACTCCGAGGTCCTAAGCACTTTCAGAGACTGGGAGAGAACACATGCACTATGAAACGTCAGAGTCACATTAAAGCACATTTTGCCAGTATCTGGCCAATCTACTGGAAAGAAAATTCACACATACAAGGAATTTGTCTTTGGCTCATAACAGTCATAATATATATATATATATATATATATATATATATATATATATATATATATATATATATATATATATATATATATACACACACTGTATATATAATAGATAATATATTATCTGTAATATATAAATAAAAAAACAGGTTAGTATTTACATGCATATACTCATTATACTATACATAAGCATGGCCATTTGGCCATTTGGTCGAGTGATGTTTGTGCTATAAAGATAAACATAACTAAAAGGAATGAAAATAGAACCCAAATAATAAAATATAATAAAATATCTAGATAGATAGATAGATAGATAGATAGAAAGCATTGACACCTTACTGGTTACAGTAATTTGATGTGTAGTGAATAGAATACAGTAATTAATTAGAATTTATATTTATTTCTTGGCAATACAACCCACCCTTGGTGTGCATTTAACACCACATAAAAACACATAAACATATATATATACACACACACACACACACACACACACTTATACACACACTCACACATATACATACACACACACACACAAACACACACAGTATTATATATTCATACACAGTATATATCTATGAAATCAGTATCTTAAAAAAACAGAGCTATAGCGGTTTGTTTGGCAATATTCTTTTCTCACTTCTAATTTCACCTAAACAGGTGACAGTAAACAGTTCAGGTAAACAGTCCTCAGAAACAGTCCTAAGAACATTTGAGGTGAGAAACATGCCAGGCAGCTGCTCAATCTTGATTCCATCTCAAATTGACAACAGCTGCTAGTTTACAAGCGTAATCACATCATTTGAGAGTCTGACTCAGCCTCCCACTCTACTGGGGTGAAGAAAGGAAATTGTATATGGCTGATTACAGATGGAACGCTCTTTGGGGCATTGGAGTCATCTCCTACAGCTGGTATGGCTTGTGCTTTTGGGTTTTTGTGACTTTTTCAGGCACCAATAATAAATGTTCCGCTGCCAGGAGGGGCGCGTCCCGCCGCCCGTCTGTATTCTGACATCAAGGCATTGTGATGAAGTATGACATTGGGACGGAGCCTTATAAGATAGTCAGACAGAAACACACGCGGTTAATCGGATCGCTTCTCAGACCCCGATTAACATCTCGTCCATCAGCTTCGCATTGTCCTTGAGCAAGCACAATCTGTGAGTTTATTCATGTTAGTGGTGTATGCACACAGTGCAGGAGCTATGACAACGTATTAACAGGTTATTTACAGCTGCATAGAGATTGATCGTTTATCTGCATATTTCTGTACTGTTTCATAGATCTACACCGCTTTCGTTAAAAGGTACCAAAAGTGAGCTCCTGTCTCCTGGTACTTATTGGGAGAGTGTTCAGCTCGCTGCGTAGCCATGTACGGCTACACGTGGTGAGGGCAGAAGAAAAATTGTATTGTGCTGTGTGTATCATGCCCCTCCCCCCCAACCCTTGGAAATACCCAAACAGCCGTTAAGGTTATCATTGCATTAATCAAAACTGGTGTTCACCACAAAGGTAAGAGAAGCTGGTCTGCTGTCATCAAGTCCTGCAACGTGTAAAATACTCTGCTAAATGTGCATGCTTCTGTGTAACTATGAACAGATTAACAGACAGTAACACTTGTGTAAAAAGGGTTTAAAACTTAGGTAAAAAGAGTTTTCCCATGTCTGGAAAATGGTCCAGGCCACGTAATTTCATGTGTGGTCCAAAGACAATTCAAACCGACCAACCTAATTCCTGAGAACCAATTAGCTCTTATTTGCTATGGACCCCACCGTATACATAGTGTGATTTGTGTATGTGTGTACCTGAGGGTTCGCGTCCAGTATACAGATGCGTCCGGCCTCCACCACTTCGTGTATGGAGTCTATTTTGGTGCCGTACAGGTTGCCATTGTACTCGCCGTGCTCTAAGTAGCGGCCATTCTTGATGTCCGTCTCCATCTTGCTGCGGCTGGTGAAGGCGTACATGCGGCTCTCGCGATCAGCGGACTTGGGCTTCCTGGATGTGTCTGGGGTGTTGGGAAGTAGAGGAAAATTGTAATGTACTGAAAAGATAATCACAGACGTCAACATAACATCACTATATATCGCCATATCAGATTCGGGATTTGAAATCTCACATTTAAGAATGTAACTCAGTTGACCTATGTGGTGATTTAAAGTATGATACCAGACAAAAACTCCCTCTGTAATATTTCAAACATATCTCATTTGGGGTCTCCTTTTCTCATAATCATTCATTTTAACTGTAACATTGTCCGACAGTATATGATGCGTAGCTTACGGAGCTAGCTCTGTCAGACAACTCGACGGCGCCACACGCTTCCACGCCCTTATGGGCCGGCCTATTTGAACAGCCAGTCCCTCCCGCTCTGCCCGTTTTGCTGCACTCCCTCCACCTCCCCTGCATCCACCTGTTGGGCTCTACTTTTCTATGCAATGGGGGGATCTGAGCTCATAACTCCTATATTTCTAGCTCATTAATTATAACTATGTTTGCTGTACACCTCACTACTGGGAGTGATAAGCAGTGGAGCCCAGACACCCAAACTCAAATGATGCAAAATAAATGGAGATCATTTAAAAGGAAACCTGGAAAATGTAATCTCTTGACAATACAGTCCCACGCTTTATTGTCCATACTACGCTACCATCACTCAGCTTTACATTACATGGAATGGTGGTGCCAAAGTGCTGTGGGTCCTTCAGCAGGAGTTGGTTCTTCAGTCTCCGCCTCCCCACACCCTGAGCACCAATCAGAACCAGGGACTTCCTCTTAAAGGGCGGGACTTTAGCCACCTCTTCGTAGATCAACAGCTCGTGCCTGTCAAACTCTTGAGAGAGAATAGTATAGTAGGTACACTCAGTTGGATAGTTTCACTACCTTGGCATGTGAGTGACACTTGCTGACCAAACGTCCTGAGACAGACCCTGTATAAAAACTGTACCTGCATTTTTGGTGGTCAGGTACATCATTTTCTTCTTTTTCTTCCCCCCAACTCCAGTGCACAAATTTCCTGTCATGCATACAGAAAAAACGAGCCAATCATGGTGAGGAGTATTGTGTGTTGGTGTTCCACAGAGTGTACTCATGATGCCATTAAAGATTTTATTGGGAGATACTGTTTATGTACAGTATATATTGGTTTGTTTCGATTTTCTGAATCTGTGCTGGCAACAATGCAAAATTGATCAAAGTGGATATTGGAGTCTCGAGTTTCTGATTCCTCAGTAAACGCCTGAGACTAAAGCCAAGTAAGATGACTAAAGCGGAGACAGTCTGTCTTGGGCGATCCTGAGGGGGTGCGGTGTATTATTTACAGGTAAGTATTGACCTAAAAACATCTAGTTTTGACTAAATTAAGTCCCATAGCAATGTAAAGCAACAGGGGAGACGTGCGTAATGCCGGTCGGGACAGTGGGGACACAGGTTTTTTTGGAATGGGACCGAAACAAGACAGAATGGGAAGGGACGAAATGGGACGGTCACTTAACTCAGTTGTGTTTAATTATTTTGTTTCATACAAGTATGAATTAATGGCACGGTGGCGCAGTGCTGCCTCACACTGATGTTAGATGGAGGAAACCCCATGTGAGCACGGGGAGATCATGTACCCTCACTCCTGGGTTCGATTCTCGCCTGGGGCGCTGTTGGCACCGTGCTCTGGCGGGTTATCTCCCAAATAGGAGCCTTTCCGTGTGGAGTTTGCATGTTCTCCCCGTGCTCACATGGGGCTTCCTCCACCTAACGTCAGTAAGGACCCCCCCCAAAAACATGCACACATCATCGTCTGACCAGCGATGAACACACGTCGACGAATGCTGCCCACTGCTCCTGGCTGCCCCCCCCAGAGGAAGGACAAGCCAGGATGGGAGAGATGCAGGGGCCTCATTTCACTGGCCACCATCCAAAAAGCATTTGCATGTGTGTTTGTGTGTGTATATATATATATGCATGTGTTGTAGTGCGCTGTGTCATGTGACAAATAAAGATTCTTAATTCTTAGGTAGGAAACATACAAAAATAAATAGATCTAAAATAAAAACACAGGAAAACTAGCACAGGAGTCGGGAACCGGCGTGCACGACGACCGCTGTCTGGAGGAGAATAAAAAGAACATTATATATTGCTATACTATAATCACAATATATTACATTTGGATATAGAGCAGGGAAGAGACACCTTTTAATGCTCAGCTGGAGTGAAGCGGCTGACTTGCTTGTGTGAAGACTTGCTTGTGTCTCAGCTAAGTACACATTATCTTCCCTCACATGTTATTCCAACTCAATACACCATGTGCTTTCAGTATATTCCTGTAATTTCCTGAGCAGGAGAACTCGCAACCCTGCCTACCTGCGTCAGCTTCATAAAGCCTCTGCTGCTGCCGCCTCCTCCTCTATGGTACTGTGGACTGTCAACAAGGCTGACTTCATTCCTGCCTTCCCCACCCACTCCGCACTCCCAAGTTCTGGCACTCACAGAAACTTGGATTCGAACAGAGAACACAGCAACCCTTGTTGCCCTCTCGACCCACTTCTCCTTCTCCCACATCCCTCACTCGACTGGGCGAAGAGGAGGGACAGGTTTGCTTATCTCTCAGAAGTGGAAATCCACTCCATGTTTGAATATCATGCAATAACTATTACTGATCCTGTTAAAATGGACATTGTCGTTATCTTTCGTCCACCAGGTTAACAGGGGAGCTTGGTGGAGGAACTGGACCTGCTGCTCTCATCCATCCCAGAGGACGGCTCGCCGCTTGTGATCATGTACAGTATGACCTTTACATCCACCTGAACAAACCACAGGCTGCTGACTTCCTCAAACTGCCGTCCTCGTTCGACCTGAATCTCCTCCACCCGCCAGCGATGAACAAAGCAGGCAACCAGCAGGACCTCATCTTAACACGTAACTATCAATTTAACATCACTTTTTTATTCAGCTCTCACTCTTTCCGCCTGGAGGTCCAACGGTTCCACCTCCTTATGTCTCCTTCCGTTGAAACCCGTCGCGCACTCTCCCCCACTCAATTCTCCTCCCTGGCCTCTTCTTCCCTCCCCCCACCTTTTCTTTCCACATGATGTTAATAATGCCACAGACATGCCCTGCTCCACACTAAGCTCATGTCTTGATAACCTCTGTCCCCTCACCCCCGTCTCCTCCAGACCAGTGCGAGAAGCACCCTCCAACCCCTGGCTGTCCAGGACTCTCCGAGATCATCGGACAAGGCTCAGGTCGGCTGAGAGGAAATGGCGCAAGTCCGGAGACAGTGTTGACCTGAATAAGTATCAATCCTCTTTATCCTCTTTCTCATCTAGTATTTCTAACCACTAACCATAAGGACAAGATTAACAACACTAATGATTCATGCAAACTCTTCCCTATTTTCAAACTCTCCTCAACCCCCCACCCCCTCCACCTCCCTCTACCCTGACTGCTGATCACTTTGCCACCTTCTATGAAGAGAAGGTGGCGCCTATCAGCAACCTATGCTCTCCATCCACCTCTATCCCTCCTCAGGGGATACCTCTGTCTTCAGCAAGAATCTCAGCACGCCTCACAGACATCTCTGTCAGGCTGAAGGAAGGCCACCTCCAACTGAATCTCTCCAAGACAGGGCTCCTCATCATCCTGGTAAGTCCAACAATTCAACACATGAATGTTCAGCTGGGCTCGTTATCATTAATGCCATCCAAGTCTGCTAGAAATCTTGGGAGTAGTGATTGACGACCCTATCCTGATCAAATTTCCCCTGTCTCCCGATCCTGCAGATTCACCTTGTACAACTATATAGCTATGACTAACTATTCTAGTTTCTGTTGAGGTTGAATAGCCTTCAGTTGTTGTAGTGACATAATGCAGTAACATGAAAAAAAACAACTAATGACACTTTTTCATTCTGATTAATTACAGCATCTTGCACTTCTTTCTGGTTAAATTTAGAAACAGGAGATCATGCACTTAAGTTTGATGTTGCTCCAATGGTTCATGCTTTGATTGTTTCTAGCCTCTCATGCAAGTCGCTTTGAACAAAACCCTCTGCTTAATTAGTTAATCTAAATGTAAATGTGTGCTTTTAAAAGTTAAAGCACAACTAATTATTTATGCTGCCATCTTCAAAGACATTGTTCATGTGCTGTAGTCCCGGTTTTAACTCTAATTTTGTATTTATCCATCATTGTCGTATTATAGACAAGCACAAAGCTAATGCAAGAACAGCTAGACATGGGGTAGCACACAAACGCTGCAGAAAATGTTCAGGGCATCATTTCTGTTCTCTTGCAGTCACTATTCCTTTCTTCCTCCCTCCCTCCCATCACTCCCTACCTGCAGGTGCCAGTTCCACATCTCTCTTGACAAAGGCTTTCCTCTTCTCCTCCAGTAACTGACTTGGGATCAGCCCTGCGCTGCCACCCTCCACATGGCGAGCCTAAATAGCACACACAAAAACGCACACAAAGTCAAACATATAGACAGACATGAAAACAAGGTGAAGCATGTGTAAACTCAGGCACAAAATACAGGAATGAAACCACAAAAATGTATCTGTTGATAGGTTTCGCAATGCTGCAATGTCTCAAAGGTCATGCTTAAAATCAGGCTTTACCTGCCACCAGTTGAGGTCGTCTTGGTTGACAATCTGCAGGATGTCTCCTGTCTCGAACCGCAGCCCGGCCTCCTTGCAGGGAATCAGGTTGTCGTTGGCCGGGTCGTAGTCGTAGTGACACTTATAGAACACCTATGGAGAGAGAAGCGAATGAAGGCTGGCTCCCAAAAAGCTGCTACCATTCAAGATCTTTTCCTCCAAATAGCAATTTACACTTTTTGTTTTTTTTCTTGGCCAGAGATAAACATAAAATGATTTCTCTGTCTGATGGACAAGGTCAAATGACGAGACAAAACAGTCAATCTGAGCAAGATCATTACTTGATATAGAGATCCATAAAATAATGTTTTGACCAAATAACCCTCTCTGCGTGGTATGTATTTAGTGTATTGGAGGTCAAAAGTCCAATGACTTGTTTAGCTCAGCGCGGTCTCGTCCAATCCAATCCAAGTTCAATGAAATGCAACTAATAGTAGGAGAGGCTTTGTTTGTTAGAGAAAAATTATAATTTGCTCTCTAATCAGTGAACAAAACGCTGCTGCTTAAGGAGTGTAGGATAGTCTTTGTCAAAGAGCTCCATTCACCTTGTCTGGAATGGATATTTAAAGCACCAGTGGAGAACGCTCAACAGTCAGGGAGATATTCAACATCAAAATGAGCTCATGATATTCAATATGAGTAGGTGGAGAATAAAAGGAATAATCCTTCTCCTGTGAATGCTTCTGCCTCCACACATCAGAAATTCAGGGCCTCCATGAAAAAATCAGTACGTTTGGCAGCCAAAGAGACCGACTCCACTCAAGGTCTATCTAGCGCCGTGTCCAAACAATTTAATTTGGAGGGAGATGTTGAGGATAATCAAATGATTGTCAAAATGTGGCCTTTAAAGTTTCAATAAGGTCTATTGTTCAGAATACATGTGTCCTTGTACTGAAACAAGTCGGCCTGAGGGGGCAGAGCACGGTTTTAGAGAATCTCAACTCAGTCTAATCGAATGAATTTCCTGTAAATATATACTATTTCGCTATGTTTCCCGGAAAAAGTGTTGTCCTTTCCACTTAATTGGGCTGTTTAGGGCCTTTGTACTCAATAATACAAATTTTCCACAGCTGTAAATATTGTTGACGCTGTTTGACCCAAACGCACCAGTTTTAAGCTGCTTTCACACATGCACTCCGGACAATGTCTGGATTAACCCTTTCACACATGTAGCAAAAAAATTGATTATCCGTGTCAGATGCGTTTACACTACCCGGAAATAATCCCTTTGGTTTAGACGAGGGGCGGAGCCTGGGTTAGCGTGCAGGAGGCAGGACGTGACGCAATGACGCTCCCGAGTTTTACAGAACACAAGACGAGGCTACAGACATATCAGCAGTTGGGCTTTTTTAAGTGTAGAGGGGAGTATACAGGCTAGGCTAGAACTCAGCGCACTGCTTTTTAGATTGAAAAATCTTTCTTGAGGGTCAAATGAGAAAATTCTAATTTTTTTTTACCTGTCCGGGTGTTATGGACTCGTGGTAGCTTGGGAGTATCTTCAGGACTACACTCCCACTGGCCGCCTGCAGCTCCTCCTGCAGTACCCGGGCGTCCTGGCCCACCTCACGTCCGTTCACCTGCAGCACACCACCAAATCCTGTACCACATACTACATATACATACTATTGTCCGATGTACTTCAGTATATGAGTCAAGAGATGGATGGCTTTTCGGACATACTACATCACACACAACAGTACCTCTTTGATAATGTCTCCAACATGCAGCAGCCCCTGTTGGTCTATCATCCCTCCATGGAGAATGCGAGCTATTACCAACTCCCCGGCCTCCACACGGAATGTCACGCCCTGACACACACACACACACACACACACACACACACACACACACACACACACACACACACACACACACACACACACACACACA
>NC_137205.1:8348025-8388025 GCF_960531495.2 Zeus faber
AGCGCTCAAAGGCCAGCCCCTTGGATGTGTAAAGCGCCCTCGTTGACGGGGCTCTAGCGCTCTGAAATATTTCCACCACCTCCATAGGGAGGGGCTATTAGACCTTTGTCTTATAGCTGGTCCCGCTCAGGGGCCAGACGACCAGTTTCCACTGGTGGGGACGGGATGGAAGATTTCCCACGCTGGCTGAGTCAGGAGGTCCAGCCGAAGCGGGAGCACCCATGGCGTACCCACGATAAGGGACCTCAGGTCAGCAAACCAAATCTATGTCGGCCACCAAGGTGCAACCAGACCCAATTCCACCCTGTCCTCCCTCAACTTGTCCAGCACCTGCTGCAACAGTGGGAGGAGAGGAAATGCATACAAAGGAGCCTGGGGCCAGCGGTGAGCCATGGCATCGTGACCCAGCGGAGGGTCGTCGTTACGAATGAAGTACCATAGAGGACAATGAGCCGTGTCTCGTGAAGCGAACAGATCCACATCGGCTTGGCCGAATCAACGCCAGATCATGTCCATGACCAGAGGATGAATGCGCCAATCCAATGCTTGCGGCCGTCCCCTTAATAATAAGTCCACTCCCAGGTTCTGCCTGCCCTGAATGTGATATGCCGACAGGGAACAGAGGTGTGAAAGGGCCCACAGCAAAATTCTTGATGCCACCTGATACATGGTTAGGGGGCAGACCCCCTGACGATTGATATAAGTGATCGTCATGGGGTTGTTGGAACGTATCAGGACATGGTGTCCCCCTCACCCCTGGTCCGTGTAACAGTGTACCAGGACCAACAGGACTGCCTCCAACTCCAAATCACTGATGTGTTGGGTTTCCTGGGCCCCCCCAACACCCGCTGACCATCAAGCACTTGCAAACAGTGCCCCAGCCGTACAGGGAGGCATCAGTCTTTATCTCCATCCGCAGTGTCACGGAACGCAACTGGACCCCTTCCATGAGGTTGCCGGGGGTCAGCCAAAACTTCAGGCTGTCTCCACACTCTTGCATGATGGTCAGTACTCCGTAAGAAGTCCCTGGATGGATGCACACGCTGCTTTATAAACCAGCGTTGCAAGGCTCTCAACCTGAACAGACCCAGTGGGACTGCAGCTGATGCAGCCGCCATCAAGCCCAGCGGGACCATAACCCGACATGCCCTAGTGACCTTGCCCAGGGACAGCGTGCGCACACTGCCACTCCCGTGTGGGAGTGTGCCAACTCCTTGGACCCCATTATTATCAAGAGATCGTCTAGATATGACAGAACCTTTATTCCCTGGGTGCGCAGAGGGGCAATAGCTGCCTCTACACAAATAGTGAATATTTTGAGACCGAATGAAGAACGCAATACTCCTGACCTGTCCTGACCTAACCTCATATTTCCTTTGTCTTTCCACAATTGGTACATGAAAGTAAGCATCTTTCAAATCCAATGATGTAAATCAGTCTCTCCGTTGGATTGATTTGAGCAGGTGACGGTGTTAACATTCGAAGGGGGGGTGCCTTCTCAATGTTTTGTTTAATATTCTCAGATCCAGAATTGGTCTCAGAGAAGAGCGGACTTTTTTGGAATGAGGAAATATTTGCTGTAGAAGCCGCAGTTTCTCTCCCTGTCCACTACCGGGTGAATAGCGCCCTCCTCCAGCAAGGACTGAATCTCCCGTTCTAGGATGGTGGACGTTGAGTCCAAGACTTCCGTCTGTCTGACTCCAGCAAACACTGGTGGACACCGGGCGAACTGCAGCGCAAAGCCCTTTAAAATAGTCCTTTTGAGCCAGGGAGAAACTGTGCATGCGCGTCTCCATACACTCACACAAGTGGAGAGCTGTGCTGTGGTTACTGGTAGCGATGACACCAGGCCGTATTCACCCATAAAATGAGCCTCCGGCGACAATACTTGGGCAGGGAGGCCTCACGTGAGGCTTCTGGCTTATATATTCGTTTCGGGCCATGATGCTCATGTTTGAGTGGCCAGGGGGCCTTGATAAATACACTAGGAAAACACACCGGAGGGAGGGAGGGGAAAAAAAGACTGTACTGTGTATTTTGTGTACATTAACCGCACGGCTTTCACTGGCACAGGAATTGGTACAGCAGAATGTCTTTTTTTCGTGCTAAAACTGGAGTTGGAGCCGACAGTCCAGCAGCAGGAATCCCCTCTCTGTAGTGCCTCAGGTCCTCCGCACCTTCCTGCCCCTCACCATTGAAGCCTGCGGCTGCTGGGGACGGCAGAAAGGATTCCTGTTCCAGCTCCTCATCCTGTCAGCGGGGGGAGGCTGGGACTTCTCCTGGGCCGGAGCAGGTCCGCTCTGGGCCGGAGCAGGTCCGCTCTGGGCCTGCGACATCCTAGGATACCAACTGATCCCAGGATGAGCTCGGGTTCTACCGGGGCAGGGCATCTTCTGGGGAGTGCCCCAAGACGACTTTACTTCCTTTGTGAAATCCTCCAGCACCGGGAGGGGATGTGGGCCAGCCTCGATAAAATACGCCCGGGACAGTATGAAGGGAACTGCGGGTTCGGGGTCTGCCCACGCAATCCCCAGCTTCGCCACAGCTCGCTCCAGGAGGCGCAGCAGCTCCTGGTGGAAAACTCCCTGGGACGATTTGTGAGTCGCACCTTGTGCCTCCTCACCTGACTCTTCTCCTTCCCCCTCTACCTCGGAGCCCCACTGGGGTCCGTGGAAGTCCCACAACTCCTGATCCACGGCCATATCCTCCTGTTCCACCTGGCACGGATGCTGAGGGATATCAAGAGAGGCGGGGGAGCGAAGCCTCGAAACAAGGCCTGTTGATGGGAGAGCCAATCCTTCCTCTTCGCCCTCCATCAAACGCTCATAGGCCTTCTGGCAGTACAGGGGCAGCTGGGGAGGGGAGCGAAGATGTCGGCCCGATGGCGGATGACCAGCGGCAGACTTGAGGAGTCAACGCAAAAAAACAGGTCCGACAGTGCCACCTCGGGGTGCGCATGGCCGAGACAGGAGACGCACAACAGGTGAGAATCCGTGTGGGTCATGTGCGTGCCGCAGCCCACACATCTTTAAGTCCATAGCCGACATGATTATTTTCTTAATATTCTTTCTTCCGTTATAAAGGACTTGCTTCCAACAGCAGAGAGCTGAATAAGCAAAGAGGACGTAAGACAGGTGGTGACCCAGTATATACAGTATACTGGGGAGCAGGCCAAATGATGGGTGTCCGAGTGGTCCAATCACAGTCAGGGTAAAGTTGAAACTTGGTTGGTTTAAAGGGGCTTTGAGCTTTATTCAGTGGAGCTGTCTGGAGACAGCTTAAGGCATAGTGAAAACTGGAGTTCAAAATGAAGAAAAATCAGTGCTGTACATGGCTTTTTAAGATATGTTCAGGGGAATGATAATTATCTATTTTAGTTGTCTCATAGCATATAAAAACACGGCGACAACACATAACGATGTGTTACAAATTTGGTACTTATATTATCATGGGTTTATTATAAAGTGCATTGTAATGATTATGCTGCCGCACTTTTTGTAAAGGGTTTCCCCCTAAAATTCAAAAGAAACTATTTTACAGCCACACACACACACACACACACACACACACACACACACACACACTTAAAAGCACCACTAATAACCGCTAATATTGTGTAGCTCCCCCTCATGCCACCAAAACAGCTCTGACCCGTGGAGGCATGGACTCCACAAGACCTCTGAAGGTGTCCTGTGGTATCAGGCACCAAGACGTTAGCAGCAGATCCTTTAAGTCCTGTAAGTTGCGAGGTGGGACCTCCATGGATCAGGCTTGTTGTTCCAGCACATCCCACAGATGCTCCATTGGACCCAAACCCCGGCCATTCACTTGATGTAGAAGAAAACATGATTAATCAGACCAGGCCACCTTCTTCCATTGCTCCATGGTCCAGTTCTGATGCTTACGTACCCATTGCAGGTGCTTTCAGCGGTGGACAAGGGGTCAGCATGGGCCCTCTGACCGGGCTGCGTAGTGTATGTATGTACAGTATGTATGTTGTGTGTGTGTGTGTGTGTGTGTACATACATATATATATATATATATATACACACAAACACACACATACACACACACACACTTGAAATTGTGATGGATAAAGACACCTATTTGAGACTATCCTCCCCCGCCAAACCCCCATCCCATCCAAAACTCCCATCTCCCTGAGGTACCCAATGCATACGTCAAGAAGCACCCAAAAAAATATCACACACACACAGTGCCTAATTGGATCTCACGCCTCTGCTGAGCCCCATCTGCTCCCCCTCCATCTCTCCTCCTGCTCTCCCTTTCTTCTTTCATCCCTTTGTCCCGCCCCCCATCATATCCCTCCTCATAAGAACGAGACCCCCATAGACCAGTTACATAATATTAGTTTGAAATACCGTTGCATAAAAAATATTAAACACAAACTTTTGAAATCGTCAATATGGGAGAAATACGAATTGAAATTGAATATAGAAAACAGTGTAAACATGTTCATTATCATTTTATCTACATTTTTTTTTAATATGAAAATTGATTTGGGCTTCAACAGCTAATAGAAACGTAGCTATGCGTATTGTGGGGGGGGAGCTGAAAAATAAGTCTACACACACACACACACACACACACACACACTCACACTCACACTCACACACACACACTCACACACACACTCACACTCACACTCACACACACACTCTCACACACACACACACACTCACACACACACACACACTCACACACTCACACACACACACGAGCAAGGGTTATTTGGAATGAATGGGAATATAACCTCGGATAACAACCAGCTGACGCCATAACTCTGGTCTCTTTAGTATAATATGATATCATTTCCATTATTCCCAGTGCCAGTGTGCACCATCACGTCGCTGCTTTGCACAATAAGGCGAAAGCGACGAAGACAGAGCGAGAAAAGGAGAATGACCTATTTCTGTTGCTGTGAAAAGGGGTTGAGATGGAATGCTTGATTTCCTACCTAAAGGTCAAAACAAAAAGGCGCTTCTTCTTGCAGGAACGTCCTCGTGCCCGTCGTTGTCTCGCGCCGCCGTTGTTGTCTTCTGATGAGGGTCTGACGTCACCGGATGACGCTGCGGCGAATTAAAGGGGCCAATGCGTGCGTGCGTCCGTGCGTTGTGTGTACGATACTGTAAGAGAGCGCTCATATTGTTTGTAGTTGCATTAAAAAAAAAAACGGCCTCACCGATGAGGGGAAAGATTGAAAGGAAAAGAAAATGACGTGTAGAAAATGACATCAGCACCATCAGCATCACTCCGAACGTAGGAGCAGATGCAACGCGGATACGCAGCAACAGCGACATCTGGCGACGACACGACAGTACTACGCTTTGAAACCAGCGCTCAAAAGGGTCACTCGCCTCACCGGGAGGCCGCTACCAACCTAGCACAGGTTACGTTGTTCATTTTACATGTGGGTCAAAATGATTTGTTTTTCTGCAACAAAGAGGGGTTTTTCCCATCGCCTACAGACAAACTACTGAATTCCAGAGAGTATTATTTTTTATCTCGAGAAAACACTGAGCTCTCAAGAATATAGCGCTCCGGAAATAGTGCTATCTGCACAATAACCTGGTCCGTGTGGAGCACAAATCAGAATAGAATGAAAAATAGCCTTGTATTTGAACCTCTGCATTAAATAATAACGTCCATGTAAAAAGTGGGATCCACTGATTTCACCTTTCATTAAAAGTTATTTCCCGCAAAAACTCCATAAAAAAAAAAAAAAAATCCTCTGTAGGTTGTCAAACACCACTTGGAATTGTGAAATTTTTTAAAACATCGATATTAACATACTTTTTGTAACAAGGTGTCATAAAGCTTTGGGCCACCTCTCATTTCTTTATTGTCCATGCACGCTGGATGCTTAATTTATTTGTGCACCATAACTTCCTTGTTGGACTGTATGTTTTCGGCATCGACTCCTTGGCTGAGACTCAAGATATAATTTAGTTGGAAGCAGAAGTTTTAAGTAGCTATTTCACCATTTCAGATTGTATTTATTTTCTAGGTAAACTATTCTCAGATTTTCTCCACTCCTTTCTCCACTGTTTGTTCCATGGTTTGCTTTGAGAGATCTGGCGACTTCCATGTTGTATTGCACTTGTTCATGTTCTGCTGTTTCTCTCTTTGTTGACCGAATGGAACGGCTTGTGAGAGTCTGTTTAGATACTATAACAAATGTACACTATTTAAACAGCATACATATATATAGTATTACAAATATCAAAATGTCCCTTTTCAGTCCGTTTGCTGAAATCCCCCATTCCAAACATCCAATTTTTTCCAAGAAGAAAGCTCACACAGTCTGAGTCGTCCAATCAACTTTTTTTTATTCACACAGAAAAGAAGATATTTATTTCCTCTTCACAGCAACAACATTAAAACAATAATAATTTCCTCTTTTAGACAGTGTAGTACAGCAGTGGGGAGAGAGAGAGGGGTGGGGGGGCGGTACACTCATACATGGAGACAGGGCTCCACACACTGATATAGTCGCTCCAATTTCATATATATGTATCTATTATTTCGATAATAAATTATATACAATTTTGATGTCGGGTGGAAAGATGGAAACACTAAGAGAGGACAGACCGCGGAGACAGAGAGAGAGAGAGATTGTGTTTGAGTCTGTGATGGTCATGGACTGTGGCCGGGGGCCGAGGGATCAGAGGCGAGAGGCACGTGTCGGCCCCTCCAGGTGCATCGTGGGTAACGCCTGGAGAGAATGCCCAGAGTGGAGGAAGAGGAGCGGCCAAGTCACCACATGTAGCCATCGTCGTATCTGCGGGAAACAGAGGAGAGGGAGATCATCAATCCTGTCCCCGGTTGGGACACGGGAGTGAGTGTGTGTGTGCGTGTGTGTGTGTGTGTGTGTGTGTGTGTGTGTGTGTGTGTGAGTGTGTGTGTGTGTGTGTGTGTGTGTACATCACCTTGACCTCTGATCTCTGTTGCTGTCCCCACCGAACAGCAGCTCAGCCATCACATCCTCCTGGGCCGAGCGCTTGCCATATCTGGATTGAGATGGAGAGACAGACAGATGGACGGACAGACAGAGACGGAGGCAGAGATTAAAACATTTTTTTTCTTTGCTGCTTACCTTTTATCCAGTGTCTGTGTGTGTGTGTTTGTTTCACTATACTGTTGAGGACTGGTCTCCGTGTTTACTATTTTTTTTTGGTTTAGAAGTGCACCAGGAATATGAGTCCTCACACACTGGGTATAATTGTGTGTGTGTGTGTGCGCGTGTGTGTGTTTCCATGCCGGCATGCTATACTTTATGCACCTTTGGTGCATGGCACCCCCTGGTTCTAATGGCTTTGACTCACAGCCAAATTCAGATTGTGTCTGTGTGTGTGTGTGTGTGTGTGTGTGTGTGTGTGTGTGTGTGTCTCAGACCAAATTTGATCTATATTGAGTTGATAGGAAAAGTCAGGGGTCCTGATACACTGGAAGGATATGAAAATCATAGAGCCAATCATCAAATAAGTGTGTGTGTGTGTGTGGGGGGGGGGATAAGATACTGTGGCTCTGCTCGCTCTTCTCATCCGCCTTCTGTTCCACCTCTCCGCCGTGACATCTAACACCCAATCTAATGCTCCGTTACCTGCGTAGCATGTAGTCGTGGTTTATGAGTGTGTCTGTGCGTGTGTGTCTGTGTGTGTGTGTGTGCATGTGTGTGTAGGAAAGCAATCAAACAGCTTTGCCACACCTGTCACACACTGCGAGGCTGTGTGACTGGATGTAAAATGCTTCCCTGCCTGATAATGGCCTGTCTGCATCCATGCATCTCTCACGGTCGCCTGGTTGGTCTCTTTCCAGTTTGTCCACCGCCCCTCCCTCGCTCTCTCTCACTCTCGTACCTCCACATCTCTCCTTATCTCCCTATCTAAACAAGCTGTCTTTCTGCCTTCATCCCCCTCTTTGTCTCTCTCTCACACACACGGGCACACACACGCACACACACACACACACACACACACACACACACACACACACACACACACACACACACACACACACAGTTTCCCCTACTCTGCTGTCCATCCAACTTTATGAGTTTATTTGTCTTTCTGTCTCTGACTGGATCTGTCTGTGGCTGTTTGGCCTGATATCTTTTTCTACCTCCCCCTCTGCCTTTCTCTCCCTCCTCTCTCGTCCTCTTTTCTGTCTGTATTTTAACCCACTGCCCCTATGTTTACTTGTCCTTGCATCTGTGTATCTCCCTCTCCCTCTCCTTGAATTTTGGGCATATTTTTGTTTCAGATAACCAGACTAATATCATATTTTATTTTGTCAACTTATGTAATGGTCTTATATATCTTTACATATATTCAGTGATGCAATAACACTAAATGAAATCCCCAATCCATCAACTTGTTTTTATCTTGCACAGATACCTTTCAGCAGACCCCTCAATTTATTTTCTCCCCCCCTGTGTAAATGCATTATATTAAAATATGCTTTCATCCGAAAATTAACATAACCCGTTCTATGTCCGGGTCAGCAGGAATAAAAGTGTTCTTACTTTGAGCCTGTGACCTTCATCTTTCTTTCCGCTGCCTAAATATTGAAATATCAACGACCTATTTGAATATCATGAATGGTAACAGTTACCCATATGAGGTCTGCCTCAAAAGTCAAACAGCGTTTACCTTCCCAGATCCCAACTTCTTCTATACTACCTGAGCTGCGGGTCTTGGCGTGAGCCCGGGGTAACCCGATTAGGGATTTCATCCCTTGGGTCCCTCTTTGCCAATTTTATTGCTCTGGTCTCGTTCACTCTGAGGCCTGGAGCTTTTGGAGAGTGGCCAATAATCGAATCTGCCGAGCTTGCTGTCGGGCCGCCGTTCGAGTTAAGAAAGAGCTCCGGGCCGATGTAAGGAGACAAATGGGCTCACCGCTGCCGTAGAGACTTCACTGCATTACCACCCGAAACTGGACTTAAAGGGGCAAAACTTTCTGACTCTGGATTTCAGACGTGGTTAACTTTCATAACATTAGGTGTCCATTTTGGTTAAAATAGCTCTGGAAATTGCATCATGGTGGTCGTCAGGAGAAAATTAAAAGGTTACAAACATCTGGGGAGAAGTTCAGTCGAAAGGTGCCACACACACACACACACACACACACACACACCACAACACAACACTGAGTTGGTGATTTCGAATGAAGCAGTCTTGAATTAATTGATATTTCCGTGTGTGCTTGTGTGTGTGCGTGCGTGCGTGTGTGTGTGGCCGTGTGTGTGTGTGTGGCCGTGTGTGTGTGTGTGGCCGTGTGTGTGTGTGTGTATGTATATGTGTGTTTACCTCTGCCGGGTGATCAGGTTGATGTAGTGTCTCAGGGCGGTGTAGTACTTGGCCAGCTCCTCGGGCGGGGCGTCTTCACCGGGGTTCTCCGGCTTGGGCGGGTAGGCGTCCGTCAGCGTCCCCAAACACACCAGCACACACAGCACAAGGGCCACCAGCACCGTCCAGGGCTTCAGCATCACGGCCATCTAGGGCAGAAAAGGGAAAAGTAAAATAGAGTGATGCTAACGTAGTTGGAAAGGGTTAATCTATTAACCTAGTTAGCAGGTTAGGAAGACAAAGACGCAGACAGATTAATGTCAAGGGTTAATGTCTTTAATAAAAATGAAAAAAATATATTTTTATATCAACAAATAAAAAACATAGATATGTAAAAGTATTTATATATATATATATTTATATATATATATATATATATATATATATATATATATATATATATATATATATATATATATATATATATATATATATAAAAAGAGATAAAATAGAAAAAAATATATAAATCTAAATAATTAATATAATATGGGCCAGTTTATATATATATAATATTTTCTATACGCATCTCCTGGGTGTGTGTGTGTGTGTGTGTGTGCGTGTGTGTGTGTGTGTGTGTGTGTGTGTGTGTGTGTGTGTGTGTGTGTGTGTTGTGCTGTCGTTGAATTTTCCTCAACAACAACAAAGAAATATCTCTGAGGCTGTCTCCTAAATCTAAATCAAGTGACAAGTTAATAGAGGGCCGTGACAAAGGACTTTAACAAAAGTCAATAAGTATCGTTAACCCCGAAGGCTTTCGGTGGATTGACTTATAGTCATAACTGTGCTGCTATTGCTCTAGTTCAATGCCAGTGGGAAGATGGAGAAAATGGAGCAAGAGTTCAATAAACTAATGATGGCTCACATTTCCCACCATCATCACCAGGGCAGCTGTGGCCAAATGGTTTAACTGGCATTGGACATTTTCCAATATTGCCTGTACAGACATTACTGTACAAGCTTACTTAAGCAATGCAATGGCATGGGATCTCATTTCCATTACAGCAAACGTATTTGTCCTGTTCACTGTGCAGAATTATCTTCTTTGTATAAGCTCTAAAACATATCAGACACTAAAGAAAATGAGTCAACGATTGACTGTTAGATCGAGCACAATGTCAATGAAAATGGATAAGGCATATCTTGCATTGAAACGTTCAAATATGTTCTCGTTACTCTCTCTTCAGGGATTTGGAGTTGGTGAAGGGAATAGCCTACCAAGGAGTGAATTGCTCAGGGAATTAAAAGAGAATTCCTTCTTGTACTTGAAGGCCTAGCTCTTAGAATTACAAATAACCCCATAAATAACCCAACACGCATTGGAGTTCATTAACCTACTTCCCCGATGTTGCTTTTTCTCTATTATGTCTAACGAATGAAATGACCAATTCATATATCAGGTTGTTTTGATCCATTTTCTATTATTTCCTGTCTGACTGTGAGCTGTGACTTAACTTTTACCCTGCCACAAACAAATTAGTCGAATTTGGCACAGACCAACTACACTATTTTGGACAATTTGGACCATGACAGCCCTAGCTACAAGTGTGAGGCTGGTACATCGCACGATTAGCTGCCTGGAATGAGAACGAAGCCTTTTCTATTTCATTTGTAATCACTGCAAAGCGTCCCCCGCTCGACAAGTCACGCAGTGGGCGCACGTACACTTCTGCCATCGTGCGCCGCCGCCTGTTGCGCTTGCGGAGCTCTCCAAGGTGCTGGAAACACGCGCAAATCTGGTACTAAAGTTATCAAGCACTACGAGCCTATCCCTGTATAGACACGAGTTTTAGTCGCGATTTCGTTTCTGCAGTTTTAAGTCAAAACAAGGCGGAAAAAAATAGGAGTCCGACAAACATCCAACAAAACCTAAAACCTAAAACAGTCCTAAAGCGAAGACGTTTCTTACAATGACGAACTTACTCTGAGGAGATGGTCGACAGGTGGTGGTTGTTGGAGCAGGTGTCGTTTTCCCTTCAGTGGAGGAACTGTTCGGTGCGGACTCCAGGCTTTGGTTCCACACATCGGACGGAGGGAGTTTTATACTTTACCAGCACCGCCTGTTTTGATGGGAGGGAGGGGCCCGACCCTGCGTGTGTGTGCGTGTGTGCGTGTGTGTGTGTGTGTGTGTGTGTGTGTGAAGCACAGTGGGCGGGGATGGCCTGGTGCGTCAGATAGCGATGAGCACATTACTAACGCACGGCCCGTCGCGCCAGTCATTTCTTTTTTTTTTTTTTTTTTGATGAGAGTTTACAGATGACATTTTGGGGCTGTGAGTGAACCCATACGATCAGTGGCAAACCAAAAAAGTTCCAACGCACAGAGAGTTGCACCAAAATTAACGATTTGGTACAACTTCAACGGACATAAACATTCAATATTCAACGTTCAACATCTTCTTCCATTTCCAAAGGATTGGACAAATGTATAAATCTGTATTGATCTTTATCAAGAAGCACAGTGATTTTTTTTCTACTTTTTTTTACTGAAACTACTACTCTACCTTTTTTGACCATCGTTCGTTCGTGTAGGGCTACACAGACAATTGGGACATTAGCCAAGAAGTGGTATCGTCATCCAGTTCAATGAGGCCGCTGACTCCATGTGGTGATTTGAAGATTGGGCATTCATCAATGATGTGTTCAACAGTCTGTGGTTTTCCGCATTCACAGAGATTTGTGGCAGACACTCCAATCATATGCAGATAGGTTTGGGTCTTTGCTACTCCAGAGCTAAGTCTGTTGAGGTTGACCCAGGCATTCCGTGGTAGGCCACACCCAGGCGGATTGGTTGAAGGGGAGTCTCTGGTGGCCATATTCAGCAGGCGGGGGGATCAGGTTTGTTGGCTCATCTGCACTCTTGCAGGCCAGCTTCAAGGTCAGGAAGTTACGACAGAGCTCTGGAGGTGGAATGCCAGACAGTATGGGGAGAAACTCGACAGGGGTTGATGGCAGGGCACCACTAATTAGCCTCATGGCGGTGTTAAGCATCAGCAACATCAACACAGGCTGTATGGCTGCTGTGACTCCATGCAGGGGCGGCATACTCAGCCGTGGAGTATGCAAGGGCAAGGGTGGAGGTGCGCAGGGTGGTGAAGTTTGCACCCCATCCAGTGCCAGCCAGTCTCTTCAGGAGGTTTACACGGGCGGCGGTCTTGGCAGCAACTTGTTGGATGTGTGGCTTGAAGGTGAGGCTAAGTGTGACACCGAGATATTTAGGGTTGGGGTCATGCCTGACGATGGTGCCGTCGAGTGTGATGTTCAGCATGGTATTCGCCCATCGATTGGCAAGATGGAACACTGAGCAAACTGTCTTGGGCAGGCTAAGCTTGAGATGCCATTTATGGAAGTACCTGCTCAGTAGCGAGAGATCTTTCTCAAGGGCATTCTCAACCACACTAAAGGCTTTGTCACCAAATCCAATGACTGAGTCGTCGGCGTAGGTGTATAGCGAGCACTCTCCAACAGCCATGTCAGCGGTGTAGATGTTAAAAAGTGTAGGGGCAAGAACAGGGCCTTGGGGGAGCCCGTTCCTCAGTCTTCTTCTCTTGCTGCGTTGGCCGTTTGAGGTCTCCAGTACAAAGGTACGGTCCTGTATAAGCAGCATGATGAACTTCACGAGCTTAACATCAGGCAAAGTCTTCAGGAGCTTGAGGTAGAGGCCTCTGTGCCAAACTGTGTCATACGCTGCAGTGAGGTCGATGGAGACTGTTCCAAACTTTTCTTTCCTCTGGAAGGCGCTTTCGATGTCATGAACTAGCCGGGTCACTTGATCTGTTGTTGATCGACCTTTACCAGCTTGAATGTGGGGAAGACTCTCTTCAATGATGTTGTTTATTCTTGATAGAATGACCCTCTCAAGTAGTTTGTAAAGATGTGACAGGAGGGATATTGGGCGGTAGTTCTTTGGTTCATCTGGTGTTTTATTTGGCTTGAGTATGGCCAGCACCTTAGCCTGCTTCCATTTGGATGATATGGTCAGGTTTTCTAGGCAGTTGGAGAGGAAAAGCTGCACCCTGGTCAGTGACTCATGGCTCATGTTCTTCAGGTACTCAGTGTGGATGTTATCATTTCCAGGAGCCTTATTTACCTTGAGGGATTTCAGAGCTGCAACGATTTCTTCTGACAAAATGGGCTGGGAAAGGGGGCTGGATTGAGGAACTGTCCTGGTGAGTTTCCTGATGTCTGCGACTACTTCTCTGGTGAAGGCTTTTGCCTCAGATGAGCGGTCTTTCCATCTGCCGTTATCAGCGAGTACAGAGGCTATCGCATTCGCTGCTATGGGGCATGGTCGAGCTGGGCAACTTCGCCCAGTTAGCCGGTTGATCGTATTCCAGGCCCTACGACTAGAATGTGTGAAGTTGATGTTGTTTACTTCCTCCTCCCATCTAACCTTTCTCTTCTGCCCGAGAAGGTCCAGCAGTTGGCCACCACGGAGAGAACGTTGGTCAGTGTCGGTGGCATTCAGGTACTCCTTGTACAGTTTCTCGCAGTCTTTATCCCAGCAAGGTACATGTGGGTCCCTGCGGCCTCTTGGGATGGAGAGCTTGGCAGCCTTGTTGAGCAGGATGCAGAAGGCGTTATAAGCTCCATTCACATTGGATGATGGGTCAGGTAGGCTTGCTGTTAATTTCCTGGTGAATTCTGAAAACTTTTGCCAGTTAGCCTTCCTGAAATTCCATCTTCTTCTGTTGAGGCTAGAGATGGCTAGCTTGATGTCACTGGAGATGATGATGGGCGAGTGACCAGATCTAGGGAACTTCTGTAGAACCATTCTGTTGCAGCGTCTGCTGATGTTGTTGGAGACAAAGGACAGATCAGGGCATGTCCAGGTGCCGTGTCTGCCAGAGTAAAAGGTTCTGGGGTCCTTGTTGTCGAAGAGCAGACGAAGGTTGTTACTTTCTGCCCAGTCGCTAGCAACAGAGCCATTTCTGTCAGTGTTTGAGTACCTCCATTTGATGTTCCTACAGTTAAAATCACCGCAGACAAAATAGTTCACAGAGATGGTGGGGAGGAAGGATATATCCAACTCAGCAGGTGGTGGTTTGTAGATGTTGCAAAGGGTGGTGCCCAGAGATTCCATGGTGCACCATTCAATGGCAGAGTTAGCTGGAGATTGCTGGAGGGCTCTTGCATTTATTCCCTGTTTGGTGTAGCAGGCAATGCCGTGTTTGTTGTGACCTATGAAGCTGATGAGGTCGAAACCATCGATGAGTAGCTTGTCTTCAGTGACACAGTGGGTCTCTTGTAGCAGCAGTATGTTCGCCTGATGTTGGTTGGCAATGTGCTGGATGAGATCACGCTTCGACCGTGTCAGGCCCTCTGCGTTCAGTTGCAGTAGACGCACTTCGGTGTTAGCCATGAGGCTCGTCTTGACAGACGCGTAGTGGGTACTGTACTGTTGAGGATGGAGGGCTGTTGATGTAGAATCTGTGTAGTACTAGTTTAGTAGTAGTAGTTCGACAATAAGGGTAAACGTAACAATGAAGTTAATAACATTTAGGATTGTATTTAACTTTGATTATTTTTTGTGGTCGTGTGAAAATTAAAAATGGCCCATTTGGTAGCAATGTCCCTACCACTAGGGGGCGCCCCGGCTCTGAGGCAGCAGAAATAAAATAAAATATATATACAGTTTATACAGTATATAGTATTTCACTGAAAATCGAATTAAATTCGTACAACCACAAGCATAGTATAAGAAGACTTTCTTCCCGTTTACCCACCTTCCTCCCCATCCTCCTAAACGCTCGGTGCTTTGATTTTTTTTTCCCTCCCTTCAATCAATAATCAATCGTTTTTGAAAATTTGAGCTAAATTAGGGGCAAGGAGGTCAGAGAGTGGCCATGTTAATTGGGTGGGCGGGGGATGGGGGGGTGTGGGGTGCTAGGATAATATCTCCCCTCATAGACAGTTCATTAAAATGGTCTCACGAAACCCCTCCGGGAGGCAGAAACCCCCAACACACACACACACACACGCACACGAAACAACAGAACAATGCATCTTGCTTCAAATCGTATTTATCATGGGAACGTTGACTGAGCGCTCCCGCACTTCACCAGCAGCACCCTGCTTCGCCTTCACACAACATGACACATTCACACCTGAAAGCTGTGCCCAGACGCAGCCATGGTCAGCTATTCTCTGGCCACCGCGTTCCTTTATTAGAACAGTTGGGGCTTGGGAGCCTGGATCAGGGGTAGTCAGGGTCTGAAACAGGCCCGGCGCCAGGATAAAGCGACTGATGGAGCAGTTAAAAACGGCGAGGGGGCAAATCTTTTTATATTGTGAAGCAGTAGGTTATAACCTGCTATGCCTATTTCTGCACTTTTTTCATCCTGCGGGTGGGAATATAGTGGTGCAGGCACGTGCAGGCCTGTTTTTGTGTATCTGTGTGTGTGGCATTGAGATTTTGATGTAAAAAGTTGTGTAATATATTGACTAGTAATTTAATCCGAAGATCAATTGTCAAGTTTGGATAAAATAATATGAGCCCAAATAATAGACATATTTAAGCAAGGGCCACTGTTTGGTTTTAGTGGATTAAAGAAGACAATATACTCCTTTCCCGACATTATCTTTTATAATCACGGCAGGAGAATAACGGAGCAACTATAGTGTTTTAATGAATCAAATATTCCAGTATAAATTACTTTATTTAGCCGGTAGGAAAAAGGGGAAGAGAATGACCAGACGACTAGTGTATTTATTTTTGAGCAAGATATGAATATTCATAATGAACGCATTCTGAACACATTCTATAGTAATATTATCCGACACAGTATGTGAATATTGGTGTCGACAGGGAACATAGAACGTAAACTGAGTGGGCAGAAAATACAATTGAGGTGGCAAAACCCTCTCATGCTCCCTTGTGGAAACCGTCACAAGCTCTATTTTAATACCATCTGAATGTCAATGTGACAAACTGCAACTGGAAACTGATACATCAGGTCTATCACAGGTGCATCACCTACTGATACACTCTTTTTCATCCGCTGGTGATCAGCAGTCGCTGGGACAATTGGAGTTATGCTGACATGCCAAGCTCAACTCTTCAGAGTTGTAAACCGGCCAATCAGGAAGCTCCGATCTGGACCTGAATCTGGGTCTCTACGCGGGGGAATGGAGTTGAGATGTAGATGGCGGTGGAACGCTGTCTTGGGTCATTCAACATGACAGGGTCAGGGACGGTGAAATGGTCCCCGGCTCTGACAACGTTCTCAGTTGTGTCAGAAATGTGTGAATGGAAATGACGACACAGGTAACAAGATCACCCAGGATACAATAAAAGAAGGCGGACTTGTGGAATTATTGCATGAGCTTGAAGGCGTTTGACATTTCAAACACCATTTAAATGTCCCAGGGTCAGTTTGGTTCAGTGTCATATAGCGCATTCCATGGATAGTCTAAACTCGAACAACGTGACAGGAGACAGGCTTCAACGGGCACAGTCTCACAAGGCTGAAAATCCAGATTTCGCCTATTTCCCAAACCTAAACATAAAAGACGGACAAAATTGCCTTCACAGCATTTTAGTACCTTTAGCGCCCAAGGCTAAGTAGGTTCATGTGAATGTCCTTCACTAGCTGACGTCACGCAATCAAGCTTTGCGGAACCAGGCTCATGTAAGTATCACAAAAGACATTGAGAGTGTCATCGAGGAGCCAGATATTCCATCATTCATATAAGACTAACATATGACGGAGCAGAAGAGTAGAGAAACTCGACAGAGGATATGTTTTCCAAGAACACAAGTCCGTTGTTGAGTTCTTGGTATTGATAAATGACGTGTTTGAGAACCTTTCAAATCATAAAACAAAAAAAAAAGCAGGACAGCCGCTGGTGGCAGTTGAATTTTCATCACTTTCCATTCAGCTCGTAGCTAGTTGAGATAATTGCACTTTAGTTAAGTATCAAATGTCATGAAAACGCGGCAGCAGACAGGAAAACAATACATATAATAATGATAATATGTCATGGCGAGGATGTAATTTATATGTGTCCATTCCATATGAGTCAAATATGAATAGAATATATTAAGAGGTATCATATGTGGCAATACTCACTATTACTCATCTCTCTATATTTCTCTTATTTCTCTCCGTCTGCCTAGTTTTCCATTTGTTAATCGAGGATGTTGACAAACACACGCACTACAGGGAGACCCATAATGCATGACACTTAACATGATACTTCACACTTCTTAGGAGCGGGAACATTAGCGGATATTACATTGTTATGAAAGTCACGACGTGGGCATAATTTCCTCTCTCCGAAGTGAGACATCCAAACAGAGCGATGTGATTACGTCGCCGGATTATGACATTATCAGGGGGAGATTATAGCCGATTACTTTGATTATCAAGAGATTAAGTCACGCCGGCTGAGATTTAGTGAAATACGGAAACATAAATTTAATCGACGAGGAGTCTGGAATAATTTATTGTCGCTGTTTCATCCTGATCCAACAAAAGCTTTTTCTCGAAACTGTGACTCAGCCGGGGATCAAATCCTTCACAGGTGTCGAGGCAAGCTTTTCTTCTTAGCCAGTAATCTTATTGCCGGTAAAAAAAAAAATAAATAAATAAGCCAAAATTGCATCAGTTACGGTGAAAGCAACACGTGATGGATTTTTGGGATGGTAGAATATCCCCATATAACCCATAATATGACCCACCAAATGACGTGAAATGGGAGTATGAGGTAAAAGCGTTTAATAGAGCCACACAGGAAGTGATGGCTTTTACAGAATCCAAATATCAGGTTCAAGGACGAAAACAGCAAAAACACTAAGATAAATTAATATCATCAAATCTAATTTTGCAGTGAAAATTTAAAATGATGAGAAGATTAGGGGCTTTGGGAGGTTATTTTCAGCCGTTTTATTAAGCATCTAAATCAGTCACACATCCCTTCTTCCTCCCTATCTGTCACTCTCCCTCTCTCTCTCTCTCTCTCTCTCTCTCTCTCTCTCACTCTCTCTCACTCTCTGACTCTCCCTCTCTCGCATTCTGACATGGATGCATACACACTTCCACACACTTCCACACACACACACACACACACACACACACACACACACACAAACAAACACACACACACGCACACACGCACACACACACACACACACACACACACACACACACACACACACACACACACACACACACACACACACACACACAGAGGTAAGAATAACATCAGTTTGACGTCAGCCACTCCATCCACTGCCAAAGTAACCGAGTACGCTAAAATAGATCCATCCCAATTCAAATTTCGAATTCCAATTTCAAATAGGTTTATTGAAACTTCACAATAATACAACAATAATTCACAGGCTCAATGGATCAACATTGACAAAATGTCTTCAATATGTGAAAACAATAGATGTTTTTGTACGGTAAATATGACTTCACATCTCGTTTCTGATGTTTATGCTTTAAAAATATATAGTATATGCATAAATATATATTTGTTAAAAAAGTGGATCTAATGGCTCAGTTTCTTCAATGCACACACACACACACACACACACTTGTCTTTCATCTGCCTCTCACTCACTCTCCCCTTTCCTTGTGGGGTCACTTTTTCCCCATATATCTCTTTTATCACCATCCTTTCCTGCTATCTATCCATCCGTTGATCCATCTTGCTATCCCTCCCTCTCTCTGTCTCTCTCTCTCTCTCCCTCACTCCATCATCTTTTCTTGCTCCATCCCCCTGTCCCGTAATCTTTATGACGCCGTAATAATGGGAAGTCACAGTGCACTCCCCGCAATTATGTGACAAAGGAACTACACTTGCTGGCATCCACAAACTGTACACCCCCCCCCCCCTCCACACACACACTATCACGCTATTGACTTTTCGTGTGTGTGTGTGTGTGTGTGGGGGGGGCGTTCCTTCTTCAAATAATTTTACCTGAGATAATGCTTTCCTGCAAGGGTTATTACTGACTGGGGTTTGGTGTATATGTATGTTTGTGTGTGTGTGTGTGTGTGTGTGTGTGTGTGTGTGTGTGTGTGTGTGTGTGTGTGTGTGTGTGTGTGTATGTGTGTGTGTGCGAGTAGGTTGAGTTTACAGTACATTTCAGATGGCATCCTACCATTTAGTCCACCACCACTTAACTTTGATTTGAATTATGTTATATAGAAATATTTGTTTTTTGTAGTATTAGTCAATATTATTAGTTTTATTTATATACATTACATACATACATTTTTAATATATATAATTTATAATTGTATTTATAATTTATAAAAAAACAAAACTTGTTATATATAATTTGTTATAGATATAGCTATGAATATACATGAACGTATAATCCTAATAACAATATTGCAGTGGTAAGTTATTTGGTTTGTTTACGTTTGAATATCAAGTATTACAACCTGCAGGTCGATGCATTTAATCAAAACTGTACATGATAACAGTGTAGGACAATTTAGGATAATATGAAATCATCGATGAAAATCACCCAGCGCTAAATTAAATTCAACTCACCGACAGACAGACAGACAGACAGACAGACAGACAGACAGACAGACAGACAGACAGCATCGATCCCGTAACAACTGACAAAGCCTCTACTAACTTGTCGTCCGGGAAGCGCTAACCTTTACGTCAGGCCTGCCATTGATCCACGGAGGCATGTAGCAGCGGTTGATGATCCGCTGCATCAATACCCAAGTGTTATTGCCAACCGCCGCTAATCTATGGCTATCAGACAGCAGATTAACCCGATCAGAGGAATGTGGCGCGAAGTTTATACAACGTGAACGAAAGATACACTTTGGTTACGATCTGAACACTAATTAATATTCATATGATATTTGAGGATTTGCCTTTGAGAGATATTTTAATTTTGCTGTTTCTTTTCCCCAATTTTTCTTTCTCATTTTTAACCATTTCTTTATTTTGTAGGATAAATGGGTGATCATTTTTTCCTGTCTATAGGTTTGTCATTGAGTTTGCAGTCATATCATACGCTATATTGGCTACTATCAGTACATCAACATTTGCTGTTTCTGTTACTGGCCAAGAAAAGCAGCACCAAAATAAAAAAAAAACATTCAATTTGTAATGTTTGTTTAATGTTTTAAGTGTTTAATGGTTTTTTTTACATATAGACATTAAAACGTGAAACAAACATTACAAATTAAATTAGAAACATGCACATTCCCAATGAAACAGCTCTGTGTTTAAAACATGAAATTGATTGACTATATTTTATAAAGTTTTGGGCCTTCTCCTGATATTCATTCCAAAATGATGGAGCGGTAAATGCATTCATTAAATTAATACATTAAATTAATGTTTTTCCCGGGAGGCCTGGCCAAGAACAGCGGCATCGGGAAACTGCAATATCAAGCCACATCAAGGTACAAAACAAACCAACCCTGAATTAATAAAGTGCTATCTTATCTTGTGTAATCAAACAGTATGAAGGAGGCATTCTAAAGGAGTGGTTTTAACGGAGGCAGCTCAACAGGACATATTGGGGGGGGGGGGGGGGTGCTAATGGACACAGCGCTATTTGATTTTCCGGCAGAGAAAACAATTCCACAGGAGCCTCGGAGTCCGGCGCCTCGGAGCACACCGTGACATTATACACAGCTGAGGGCACCGCTATAGACGGGCCGACGTTTAGGAGGTTTGGGATCAACCGGAGAAGACCTGCGATTCCCCCGTCTATGATTGGGTGTGACTGTGTGTGTGTGTGTGTGTGTGTATGTGTGTGTGTGTTACAGAGAGGAGAGACAGAGGAAGAGACGATACAGGTAAAGAATGAGGGGTTGAGCATCATTGTTCGGACACAGGTTCTTGGCCAAAGCCCACTCCACACTTCCCTGTGTGTGTGTGTGTGTGTGTGTGTGTGTGTTTCCACGCAGGCTCCAAGATACATGGCTATGTGACAGCTCTCTCTCTCTCTCTCTCTCGCTCTGTTCTTCTGCGTCTGTCTTAACCCCCTACTCTTCATCTTCTTCTCCGCTTCCTCCCCCCTATCCCTGGCACTGTCCTGTCTCTCTCCAGCGCTGTCCACCATCACACAACACTGATCAAGGGAATTGGTAAAAACAATATATTATCAGGTCACCTTTCAAGTCGTGAACATGGGACGTTCCCACCTGCTGCATCTTTTAGTCAACGGTGTGTTTGGGAGGCTGGGAATTGATCGCAGAAAATAAATGAATAAAATCTTCATTCTCCACACAGCTACTACTGAAGAAGAGGGACTGGAGTTATATGGACATATATCGGTGCCAAGAACACGCATAGACAAATGTTCAACAAAACTTCCGTAGTTTTCCATCCAGTCCTCAATGG
Source organism: Zeus faber (assembly GCF_960531495.2). Lineage (NCBI taxonomy): Eukaryota > Metazoa > Chordata > Actinopteri > Zeiformes > Zeidae > Zeus > Zeus faber. The sequence continues at coordinate 8,369,723 of NC_137205.1, forward strand.
AGATGAAACAATTGAGTGCTATACTCAGTATGTCCTATTGTTTAGGGTTAAGTGATATATTAGGTGGAACTGAATGTAATTTGCACAACAGGTGTGAGATATACCTTTGAAACTGCTAATAATCTGGCCAATTGGAGCATGTATAAAGGAAAGAGAATGAGGCCCAAATAGGACCTTGGGGCACACCACAGGACAGGGCAGCAGTTATTAATGCATTAATTGCTTGTTTTTTGGTTTTTGGTCTTGAGATGACCAGCTTTTATTTTGTTGATATAGACTTGACGTATCAGCCAATGTAAATGTGCTACTTTGTTCCACAAACAAAACCAAAACGACTGAATTGAACGCTGCAGCTGTTCATCGTCATTTGTCATTTGAGTGTTGGTGTCAGCGGCATGAGGCAACTCATCTCCCGACATGTCTCGTAAATCCCGTCGCAGCCTAATTCCGTAATTCTATTATTGAAGTGGTGAAGTCCGACACTTCTCAGCCTGCCTCCGGTCCCGCCGCTGGCCACCGCACCGCGTCCCTCAACACAGCATGTTTATGGCGAAGAACGCCTCGGAAACCTGAGGCGTTCTGCGGAGACATTTCCGCCCCTCGCTGCGCTGGTATCTCATCTGGAATGCTCTTTCCTCCTTTTTATCTTCTATCTGTTCCCTCCTGCCGTCCTCATCACTGTCACCGATGTCCTCATCAACGCGCAAAACTGATCTAATCTCTCCATCGGGAGACAATCTGAGACGTTTTTTAATTTGCCGCTCTGAGGGTGTGTACCTCTGTGTGTGTGTGTGTGTGTGTGGGCGTTTTTTGAACTTTTTGTGAATATAACCTGCTTTTCTATGTATACATTGATTTACACGCACCTATACGGTACTGTATGTGTGTGTGTGTGTGTGTGTGTGTGTGTGTGTGTGTGTGTTGCTTCTATACGTTGGTGCATGTAGACATGTAATGTGACTATCTAAATATTCATACGTGACTGTGTGTGTGTGTGTGTGTGTGTGTGTGTGTGTGTGTGTGTGTGTGTTTTGTCTGATGCTATCAGCTCAAGCCAAAACTGGTAAAGGTTAGAGCTGATCAAAGACTGGCAGGAACCATTTAACAAAGTCTGATAAAAGATGGAGTCACTTGTCACTTTTACTGTCTGTCAGCACACACACACACACACACACACGCGCGCACATGAACGTAAACAGGGAACAGCATAAAACATAAAACCGATATATCAGTCTTCTTGATGTCAGAGACAATAACAGATTGCCGCTGGAAATGTTGGCTGTAAGCGAAATCCAAGCAGAAGACGTCGCCGTTCTGCCTCTTTCCTTCCAATGTCTCGTCTTTGTGTCTTTTACTTGTTCATACACACACAAACACACACAGATCGTACACACACTTTCTCTCTCTTGCCCCCTCTGTTCTATACACAAGCGTAGCTTTTAAGGCTCATCTCCTGTCACGGCACTCAGACGTTCCTCCGTGTTTATTTAACTCAGTGATTCATCCGTTTGGATCCAGTCCCTCTGATAGCAACAAATGACAGATGAGGGGCTGACGACATTGATAACCCGGGGTTATTGCCTCCTGTTTGTGTGTGTGTGTGTGTGTGTGTGTGTGTGTGTGTGTGTGCGTGCATATATGCTTTAAAAGGATGACACACCTGAATACCTAACAGCATTAATAGGACATCAGGATCGAATCGTCAGGATCCGTTAAGTGTCCTCATAATTAATCTCATCATTTTGTCCTCATAATTTAGTGTCCTCATAATCCAAAAAGGCTTTAATGCTTGTTTTAAGGTTTTTCCAGATGCCTCTATAAACCACCTGTATGTGTGTCTGTGTGTGTGTGTGTGTGTGTGTGTGTGTGTGTGTGTGTGTGTGTGTGTGTGTGTGTGTGTGTGTGTGTGTGTGTGTGTGTGCGCCTGTGTGCATGCATGTGTGTGTGTGTGCGTGCGTGTGTGTACATACATATAAGCTTTAAAAGCGTGACACACCTAAATACCCACCAGCATTAAAAGGACCTTGGGATCGTCTAATTTATTATCCATTTAGTGTCCTCATAATTAATCTCATACCTTTGTCCTCATAATCTTTAAAGGCTTTATTGCTGATTTTATTTTTTCTAAATATTTTATATGCATCTCCTGATGATTCAAAAGTGGTATAGTGATATTTTTTAAATTAACCTGTATTTGTGTGTGTGTGTGTGTGTGTGCGTGTGTGTGTGTGCGTGTGTGTGTGTGTGCGTGTGTGCGTGTGTCTGTGTGCAATCAAGAGTGGTATAGCTGAAGTCTAGCAACCCTAACAGAAAAAAAAACACACGCACCATGAGAAAACACGGTACCCTTGCAATAAACTTTTGAGTTGTGAATATCTCAAAATTAAACGTACTGTCATGGAAATAACAGCCACCACTCAGTTGGTGGTCCATGCATGGGCTGAGATAGTTTAGGTTAAACAGAAAATACGACAACTGTAACTTAGTCTAAGTTCATTGTATAGAAGATCGTGATCAGTCGGAAGGCCTTTACATGTCACAGAGTAACAGCAAAACACATCTTCCCCGAACCAGCTGGCTTGGGGGGCTTATATTACGTAGGTCACATGGACCGTTACTGTGAGGGTGTCACAAAGGCAGTTGCTCAGGGTGTAGTCATATGCATAGGTCACAAAGGCAGTTGCGATTGTTTCAGCAGTTTCAACATCTTCAACGTCTTGTAATTGTGACCTGCCCAACAACAGGGTCAACAGTACAAAATGTTCCTGTTGTTAGTAAAACAGATATGGGGTTACGAGCGGACATAGTATTAGTTCAGTATTTTTCCACTACTGTGCTTGATTAAATGCTGTGGCAGTTCATATCGGGGGGTGTGTGTATGTATATTTATTACAGTAGATTTATACAGTATACGCATTTAAAGGACAACATACTTGGAATACCCACCAGCATCAATAGGACATTCGGATTGTCAGGACCCAGTGTCCTCATAATTCGTTTCATACTTTTGTGCTCAGAAATGGCTTCAGTTCATGTTTTAAATTACTCTATAAATCACCTATACCTCTATGGTGTGTGTGTGTGTGTGTGTGTGTGTGTGTGTGTGTGTGTGTGTGTGTGTGTGAGCATGTGAGCATGTGAGCGTGCACATGCATGCATGCGTGAACTCCACTATCAAATTAGAACCACAGATTAGATTGATGGGGCTCGAGTAATGCACAAATGATTCGGCGTGGATTCAATTTAGATGCCGAATTCTATTAACTGCTCTTGTGGATTATGAAGGTGGGACATTAAAACTAGGTAAACTAATTTTGAATGACCCGCTCTTGGCCTTTTAATAACACTTGCAATTGAATCGAAGTTGAATTGAAATTGTGAGTCTAGGAATTAATAAACCTACACAGACAGACGGTTTAAAAGTGGGCAGTTACCACGAAGAAACTTTTATTCACATTAGAGATAAAAAGCTCTCAAACAAAGGAATTCGAAAAAATAACATTGATCACACAGGTTATTATACTGAGGGGTGAATACACAAATCGATTGCGTGGCTTTTGTGGCCGCTAAACTGGTGCAGATAACAGAAAAAGCAAGCGTCTATTTCGCAGAGAGCCAGCAGGGTGAAATGCATCGTTAACTGTACTGCCACGCAAATAGTCTCTCGGTGCGCCGGTGCGATTGGTGGTAACTGAAGGGCATTTATAAGGGGTGTCACACCCAGACTTTCCAGTGATCTGTAAATTATATTTTGACATTATAATTATAATTGTTATTACTGTCACTGCATCTGTAGCTAGCAGAACAGATGGCAGTCCATGGTTTTCAAAAATACATATGAAAAAACAACTTGTCGTTATAGGGAATAGCGATGAAGTGTTCAAAAATGGCACTGAACCACATATGGCATCGAACCTCATAGTATAGGACCATGGACAGCTCCGCAGGCCGCGGCCGTTCCCGTGCAGCGGCCCAGCGGAACTTTGTGGTAGAGCGAAATACATTAAAGCAACTGTCATCATTTCCACATTGTAATATTAAGATTCAGTGAGAACTAGAACACACGTTTTATTCATGCAATAATTGAACTGTGTGGGAAGAGTACATTTTATTATAGATTTATTCACACTATTTAAATGTTTTATAGTCACTGCTTATAAACCCAGAAATACTAAGTAAAACCCAGGGTCCCCCCCGACCGGACAATTTCCATTGTTTTCGAACCCCACCCCATCAGGATTTGCACAGCACTGCTGCAGCCCCTCCAAGGATTTCACTACAATAAAAACGAAATACTGTCCGACATTTATTTAAAGTTTTAAATAAATTTTCCTCACTGACGCACAGATTTTTTACCTTGCCACATGGATCATTTTGATCAGACGCAAATAAGGGCAAATTGCACTCAGCAGAAATATTTATGGGCGTGTTTGCGCAGCATATCATAAGCACAATATATTTCGTGAATCAGACGCTAAAGACGGTGCAGTTAACGGACGCAAGTGATGCACAATTCATGCTTCTATTGGCGCCCGCAATTAATTTCTTTGCAAATTCGCCCCTGTGTTAAAGTTGAATGCAAATATGTTATCATGCATAGAATATAGACAAAGAATTGGTAAAAGATTTATAATTTGTTCACGTTTCTGGTCAAGTCAAAGGTATTGAAACGGTGCTTGATCGCAGCTGGAGACTGGAGGAGATTGACAAGGCGACATTAATTGTAAGTAAGGGGCTGTACCAGTATTATTGGGGGAAGAGGGGGTGGGTGGATTCTTGGCTATTCATCTTTTCACCTGATCTTATTCATTGGAAAAAAATATATCCATACTGTCCACTTCATTTGATAAAGTCAGAATCATAACAGAAGCTCAGTAACTTACTGAACAACCTCAGTTAGAGAATTGAAATATTGGAATGACAAAACTTTCTCCTCATGTGGATTTGTTCTTTGGTACGAACAATATACATGTTTGGATTGCAGATTCAAGAGGATTATTTGTCACATACATATGCAGTGAAATGAGGCGCGAAGCCACCAACGTGACATCTATGCACAACACCTGATTCTCTGCGCAAAATCGACATTTGTGCTATTACAATAGTGCCATGCCTCATGTAAAAATGAAAAAAAAAATGACAGGAAGTGAACAAGCACCACGATTTCGACGTCCAAAGTGGCAGTTCTGCCTGCTGCATGCCATCTGAGTGATGTTTTCGCCACTGGGGTGGTGAAAACACCTCCCACACAGGGACACAGACGGAGTAGCAGACACACCAGTTTATTGTAGACAGTGGCAAGGTGGAACAAGTCCGGCGCAGATGGAAAGGATGTCATGACAAGGGCTCCTCCCCTGTGTGTGTGTGTGGGGATGGGGGTTTTAAGTGTTGCTCGTTGATTGCTATGACAAGTGTACAGCCACACTGATCCCAGGCAAAATTACCCAGACCCAGACAGGTGTGGCTGTGCAGAGGCCTCATTTCACCGGCCATGATCCAAAGCGTGCGTGTGCATGTGTTGTAGTGTGGTGTGTTGCTTGATAATTAAAGATTCTTCTTCTTCTTCAATGACAAGATGTAGTTTAACATAAAAAATGAAATACTTGAAAAAATATATTATCATATATATATATATATATATATATATATATATATATATATATATATATATATATATATATATATATATATATACCTGTATATGTGTGTGTTTATTATTATTATTATTTATTATTATATATATTTTTACCTGTGCTGTCAGCATTCTGGGCATACAACACAGAGTATTTATATGCCATTGCATCTAGGACAGAGTAAGTCTGCCAGTGGAGTTCAAGTTTTTCCACCTGCAATGCAACTCTTTATTAATTCTTTAATCATCAAGAACTGCTGCAATAACTCTGTCCTGTGGACGACCTGTAGGATGACAAGAGCACAGCTTTTTTGTCATACAGAAACGCCACCAACCCCCCTCTTTGGAGAACTATTTTATGCATGTTTTGGTCTTTAAACAACTAATCACTACTCCAAGAGGGGGAGATTCACCACAGGTGAGACAAACAAACATAGAACCAAACGACAACATGTACATGGAAAAAACATAAACATGGAAACAAACAACAACATATACATTGAACAACATAAACATTAGACGGCAACATGTATCGATAAAACAGAGTTAATTAAGTCCAGGAAAACTGGAAGAGCAATTGAGCATGTGGCCTCATCCCGTATCAGTTATGACAGTAAATGAGGGAGAAAAGGAGAGGGATGGGTTGTGTTCAAAGCAGGTGCTGGTGGTGTGTGTGTGCCCGTGATGAGACAACCTGTGTGTGTGTGAGTGTGTGTGTGCGTGTGTGTGTGTGTGTGTGTGTGTGTGTGTGTGTCTGCAGCCACAGAAGACCTCCCCAGCCCACAGAGAAGCCGGAAGCTCATGGAGCATCACCCACGCCCGGCCCAGAGGAGCATAACCCAGTCTCGCACCTGAGGAGACCCTAAAATGTACTCTTCCCACACAGTTCAATTATTGCATGAATAAAATGTGGGTTCTAGATCTCAACCCATCCAGCCGCAAGCCCCGAACGTCGATCAATGTAGCCAAGTGTGCTCAGTGCAGGTCACCTGAAGACTTTTTTCTCATAAAATGTCACACCTAAACTTACCAAACTTTAATGAAAAGGCAGAGAGTGTTTGCAATATTGACACATTCTTCCATAATAATTCTAATGCCAAATGAATCTGCTTTACAATGTAGACAAGTAATCCATTAAACTGATTTTTCCAATTGTACATTATTAACAGAAAAAAAATCCAATAAAGTAGTAATTATAACTAACATGTATTTATACATTCCTAAAATGAAATGTATGTATTATTATTGCTATGAAAAGTAATTACAAAAGTTGTTTTTGTTATTGTTGCAGATGCAGACAAGACAATAAAGAAGCCATCCTTCAAAAATCAATCACAATATTAAAAAAATATTATTTAATTAAAAATGAAAGAAAAATACTGTGAAAAAATCTGATGGAAACTGACATGAAACTACCAGAGGAGGAACTGTTAGAAATAGTGGGCATAATAACATCCACTAATTTGACATATAATCATGTATGCACTAAGTGCAGGGGAAGGAAAATTTTAACATTGATGATGACAACCACGCCTCCCGAAATTCTAACAGATTCCAAGTCACAGAGAAATATAACTGCAACATCAGTGGCACAAAATCACTAACTTATTGACAAACATTTCCGCCGTCCAACGACAGTTTATCACAGGTGGCTACTTCCGTGTCAGGTACAGTGACAACAATATGGTGACTGACATTATCAAGTTAGAGAAAATGGTAAAAAAAATAATAATAATAAAAATGAAAGTGAATAATTTCTTTATTTACCTTTCTTAAGATAGTTAGAGCTTAGAGCTAGTTAGAGCTGACAAATATCAAGCTTTTGTTATAAAAATTCACTTCCCAAACGTTCTTTTTAGTTAAACAACACATATAACATGATGTTTATAAACACTGCTTACTCTGACAATTTCATACAAGTTGTCCATTTTCATTTATTTATTTTTTCTCAAGATTGCCATTTTAATAATATAAAGTCATTATATTGTTGTGTGATGTTTGTTTGATTATTTTGCCCGGCCGTTTCGGGCAACTGCTTAATAAAACAATTATCTGACTTTGTCATTTTTGTGCTGATTTACTAATTACTCTACTTTGGAGCTCACAAACAAAATTAAGACTGTAAACTGAACTATTGAGAACTATTATTTACTGAGCGAGCTCATTCAACACTTATGTCACATTAGAACTTAAAATGAGTGGTTAGCGTCAGGTTGAAATGGAAATGCTTCATACGTAATGCCATGAAAGTTCGATTCGGGAAATTACATCGATGTAACTATGTCATGTTTATAAGTTCAGTGTATTTTGATGCATTACACAAAAAAACAAAAATGTAACACGTGACAAAAGCGAATAAATTGGACCTTGGGTATTGCTGCCTGCAGCTATATTTATCATTATTATTATTATTATTATTATTATTATTATTATTATTATAATAATTTCAGAATACCGGAAAAGGTTTAATAATAATATTAAATTGAAATAAAACTGGTAAAGATGAATTATTAAAAATGAAAGCATTTTTTAATAGATAGTGCTTTGGCCCTATTTTTCCCTTTTGTTTTTTTAAGAATATGTAATCGTCCCATGACACCACATGTCATGCTTTCGATGGTGAAATGTGGCCTCTGCATTTGACCCATTCTGGCTTGTCCTTCCTCTGGGGGGACAGCGGGCAGAATTTGACGATGCGCCTGGGGACCTGGTTCCAAATGTCCATTGCTGGTCAGACGATGATGTGTGCATGTTTTTGGTGGGGATCCTTACTGATGTTAGATGGAGGAAACCTATGTGAGCACGGGGAGAACATGCAAACTCCACACAGAAAGGCCTTTAACTGGGAGATAATCCGCCGGAGCACGGTGCCAACAGCGCCCAGGCGGGAATTGAGCTCAGGACCTTCGTGCTGTGAGGCAGCAGGGCAATGCACTGTGCCACCGTGCCACAACTTTTTACAGCAAACACCACAGAACAGCTTGACCACATCTTTGAGATTCTGAACATTCTCTATTTCTGTGTCCTAAAACAAAAAAATACGTGCTACCCGCTGACAGGTTGATGGATACACGGCTGGTGCTACTGGCTCCTTGGTGCTTTTCTCAGAAATGTAAATACAGTGTGTAGTTCTTCTCCCCCCTCTGCTCAGAGGATGGTGTTTAGATATGCTGTTTATTTATCCCATCTATCAGGAGATGGCAGCCCAGCACAAAGCTGCAGAGGTACTGATGGTAAGATTGTTTTTTGTTTGTTTTTGTTTTTGTTTTTTGACAGCAACTTACTTTTTTTAACAGCAACCCTAAAATGTTTGATATATACAGGAAAAATTAAGAAATTATGTATATATATTTACATATAAATTAAACTATATACACACAGACATACATATGTACATATATATATAAAAATGTTTTTTTTTTGTTTATCTTTATCTATTTATATTTTAAAGTGCAATGTTACACATTTATGACTGCATTTTAGGTCAAATTATTATTTGTTTGTTTGCTTTTTTAACAAACAAACAAAATGAAAGTTTAACTGAAGTTAAACTTAAATTGTTTTAATGTTACGTCAATATATTTATTTATATTATATATTTTTTTTTATTTATACATGGAGTGGAGAAATATGATACTACTGCTCCAAGTACAACAGTGGACGGCCTATATACAGTATAATTACTGTATATATAATACAGTATATTGTATATATACATGATATATTACATGTGTATGTATACATGTATATACTGTAAATTATTATTATTTTTTTTTTTAGTTTGTTCTTATCAATTTTCAAGTGCGATGTTTACACATTCTGACAAAAAAAATGTATGTTTTGGTGACGGACAGAATTTAATTAATAGAGAGATAGAATAGAGATAGAAGAAAGAATGAAGGGAAGGAGACAAGAAATGTGTACAGGAGAAACAAAAAAAGATCGACAGGGAGAGAGAGAATGATACACAAGCGCAAACAAGTACAGGCATTGCCATTGTCTCATCTTTATACACTGCACTACTACTACTACACACACACACACAGGCACACACACACACACACACACACACACACGCACACGCACACACGCACACACATGTATCAGCCCAACACATAGACACAGTTCACATTCATGCACACAAAGACATATTCAAGAACAAACAAACACACACACACACACACATGCACACACACACACACACACACACACACACACACACACACACACACACACAACACACCATGTGATATTAGCACAGTTTGTCAGACAAGAGTGCATCCTGAGGCGAGGTCGGCTTTAAGTGACTCACTGAAGCGACACAGCCTGCAGGCGCCATCACACTGCTCTACTCCACCACTAACCTGCACTGTAGACACGCCAGGTGTCCTGTTTTTTATTACAATGGGAAATGTTAGAAGCTGTCAAGGGAATGTGAGATCGACAAAATGAAATAATCACGATAATCACTAATCTGTCATATAAACCGCGTATTGTAAGTGTCAGTCATTGTAAACATCCATTTTTTGGGACCTGTACAGCGGGTTTGTACCACCTCGCCAGGACTGCGCCATCCATCATCCTTATGAACCCGCGCCTGTCGCCGCGGGGCGGGCGCGTGTGTGCACGTGCGTGCAGGTGCGTGTTTAACTACCTGCGCATCAACACACGACCGGCGAAAACCAAGGGATGTCACCGGCTCATGTTGCGTTAATGGCTTTCGGGTGCTCTTCGCGAACGCTTCAAAATATTGACTGACATAAAATAGTAATATTTTGCCATGAGAATCCCTCAGATGTGGACTTAATTCCCATGTAGTACAGGGGAGAGAGAGGCCCTTTCTCAATCTGCGTTCTTGTCTGTACTTGTGTTCTTGTGGACTTGTGAAACGTCATCAGTCGCAGCCCAAGTACTGTTCCAATTCAAAGTCCGCATCAAGCCAAGTCCAGTCCAAATGCCTGGATGTGGACTTGCTCCACCCATTTTATCAAGGATGCATCGGTGGTGACTGTGTGGACTTGGGACGGCCAGGTATCCCAGGATGCATTTCGCAGAATGACCGTCCTGCGTCGGTGAATTGAAACGTCATAAATGAAATATGAAGCCGCTTTTAGTGTCGTTCTTTGAAATCCCTCAGGAATACAGTTTCTGAAACACACCAGTGAATATTGAGAGGAGACGTCTGAAAGGCTACAACCACCCAATATGAATTGTGCCCAATCCCTTGGCCTGTTTTGCTTTGTTTTCGCTCGCCCGCTAACTGAATCGAAAACCGATCGGCTCACGGGTATTATCGTTGGCGAGTGGAGATTCACAGTGAATGCCTGGGTGCCACGCTGCAGTTAGCGAGTAGCCTGCAAGATGAACGAGCGACTCCCGACTCTATGAATCATTTCGAAAGACCGGATGACCTGGCTCACGTGACGCGGACGAGAGGACCTTGGCGCATCACACTTTCGGGGATAGTTAGGCCATTCTTCTCTTCTGCTCCAATCCCTTCGCTCCTTTTCTTCCCGCCGTCTCCCTCCCTTTCTTCGTCGTCGTGACAGCCTCGGGGCGGCGATCAGGAAACATTGAAACCCCTGCTTTTCTTGTTACCTGCATCGGGCGGGCCTCCAAAGTGTCCCCCCCCCCCCGGAGAATCCAAATGTCAGCGGGACCTTTTAAAGTCGCTAATATAGACACCCGATGGGCTCCAAATGTAGGACTAATATTTCAAGAGTCTTTCCTCCACTCTCTCTCTCTCTCTCTCACCCTATCCTTTCTTCTCTCTCGCTCTAAACTCTTTATCTTCTGTCCTGTTTACACTGAGTAAAACAAATCTGTCCATGTCGTGGTGAACACTGTTTCGGGGGTGGCCAAGCTGGCCATTTGGAAAAGCAGAAAGGACGCTGTGCGGGGTCAGGGGGTCAGTAGATCCGGCCCAGATGATGAGTTGTCTGCTCTCAGCCCGCCTCAGGGTGGAGTTTGAGTTTTACAAACTGACCGGCAACTTGGACACTTTCAGGAGTGTATGGGGCGTTGGGGAGATGCTGTGCTCGGCCCAGGATGATTGCCTCATTGTTAACCTGTGATTTTCCTGTGGTAGCTGTCGCTCTCTCTCTCTCTCTCTCTCTCTCTCTCTCTCTCCTCTCATGATGTAAACCCTACAAAGGAAGCTGTCCTTATAGTGATCAGCTGTCTCAAACTGGTGAAAAAAAATCAACGGATCCCTGCGTACCAAGCTGTCTCTGAGGAGAGATGTCTAAACTCTGACTGACCTGTGATTTGTCTCTGTTTTTGTTGTTTTTTTTTGGTTCCTTCGTGATCAAGTTTCTGCTGCTGTGACATGATTTACTGCAAATAAAGGAACCTTAAAAGTCAAAGTCTCTCTCTCTCTCTCTCTCTCTCTATCGCTCTTTCTCTCTCATTCTAATCAGCTGTCTTTGCATCCTCTCTGTGTCAACTGACTTTTGGGGCCATCATGTGGTCACAAGTGTAAGTACAACGATCGCTTCCGACTGATACCATACTGATGTCCAATCGTTTCCTATAAATTGTATTTATTATCACAAAACGACATATTTTGCTTGATTAGGAGAGAGGGTTTTTGTGCCAAGACATTGAAAATGATGCTTTTAATTCTTTATGAGCCCCCATCATGATGTTATGGTTTACATACAATGAGAGTTCACTTGTTTCCAGAAAATCCAATAATTTATTAAAACAACAAAAATAAAAAATAGAAAAAACAATTATCTCACAAACAACTCCCTGGGTAGGTAATTGTAAACTCTGCTGATTTGACACAGTCTTTGATTGTGTGTGTGTGTGTGTGTGTGTGTGTGTGTGTGTGTGTGTGTGTGTGTGTGTGTGTGTGTGTGTGTGTGTGTGTGTGTGTGTGTGTGTGTGTGTGTGTGTGTGTGTGTTTTAGTCTGAGTGCGCCTCCTCTGCCTCGTCCTTGGTGATGGGGAACTCCAGCGAGCTCCTGTACCGAACGGGGACCTCCTGCTGCTGCTGTTCCTCCTGCTGCTGCTGCTGCTGCTGCTCCTCCTGCTGCTGCTGCTGCTGCTGCTCCTCCTGCTGCTGCTGCTGCTGCTGCTGCTGCTGCTGCTGCTGCTGCTGCTGCTGCTGCTGCTTCTGCTGCTGCTGCTGTTGCTGTTGCTGCTGCTGCTGCTGCTGCTGCTGCTGCTGCTGCTGCACTTCGCCGATTGGCTGTTTGGTGGCGGGCGCGTCGATCCTCAGCCGCCCGTCGTCCAGAAGGGAGCAGGACAGGCCGGACAGGTCCAAGTGCGGGGGCAGCTCAATGCTCTGCACGAACCCCGCCTGTGAGGACGCCGAGGAGGAGAAGGAGGACGAGATGGAGCAGGGGGATGAAGAGGAGGAGGACAATGCCTCGGACGCCTCGGCCGCGGCCCGCTTTACGGCGACAACTGCCAGCCTGTGGCCCTCCAGTTTGATGCTGATGTCCTCAGGGGCATAGCCACGGGCATCCAGGGTCACCAGGAGGTCTCCTCGACTCAGGGGGGCTTCCTGGCTCACCTTGCTCTGTGCTGGTAGGGCCTTGGGAGGCTCCCTCCACTGCTCGCCGCCATCACCCAGCCTGAAAGAAACATAGGGAACCGTTAAGAACCGACAAGATCTCTTCGAATTTGGCATGGCAGAAAGTTCATTAAGCAGTTTGAAGTCATTCACAAGACGGCCCAGACCAGCTGTGAAATGTCACCTTCACCTGCTCGCACCACAACTCAAAGCGTGCCTCTAGTTTAGGGTTTTCCAGTGACCAAAGCCTCTATGAGAAAGGAAAACACCACAAGGAAAGGAGCCGTTCTTGGTTGGTTGGCATCCAAGGAATCAGCTGAAGCCTCTAAATTGTCATTCACAGCGCACCCTGCATCTTCATCAAGGTTTATTTAAACTAGGACCCCTTCACTCAACTGTCAGAAGATAAATACACCGACCAACAGCCATTGATTCGCTATCCAAATGAAATAGCTTGATGAAGGCACATTTACAGACGGGCGCTGATAAGCTACCTGGCAAACAGAGAGGGTGCGAACGCCCCCTGGTGGAGATCTAGCAGGCCAGGCCCGTCGTGGCGGTTCCTCAGGAGGCCGTCCGCCAGCTTGGTCCTCCGCTGGAAGAACTCCTGCTGCAGGGAGGCGAGGGCCTCACTGTGCAGGGGCCACAGCAGCCTCTCCTGGGTGAAGAAGGGGTCGTTTCTGAACAGGCTGTCCATGACGAAGTGCAGGGTAAAGTCAATACGGTTCAAGGCAGATCCTTCTGGTTCGACTCCTCCACTCCTTGGTCGCCGGCTGTCTTCGTTGTGCTTGTTTGGGTGTGTGGTGTGCGGATGCCGCTCTCTGCTTTATATACTCTCCACTGTCCCGCCCACTGCCCTATTTACACCCCATGAGCTCACTGCCGAGTGAGTGGGTGTGGGGTCTCGTTTTTGAGACTTCACCCAGGGGCGAGGATGCCATGAAATTCATCAAAGTGCTAAAGACAGCTCATGGTCATATTGTGTTTATGTTTGCGCGCGCATGTGTGTGTGCGTGTGTGTGTGTGTGTGTGTGTGTGTGTGTGCGTGCGTGTGTGTGTGTGTGTGTGTGTGTGTGTGTGTGTGTGCGTCTTACTTATTTCAGGTTACCAGCCTTCCTCATTCCTTCTTGACAGGATGAGCTCAGCGTGCTAAATTTAACCGCCATGTCTGTGTTTGCTCGCACGCTTACTTACATTACAAGAAGTGTGAGTTATATGTGTACTTTAACGGCCGACCCCCGGATATCTGCAGCTGTTTGGGTGCCTTACTATTAACCTGCCCTCACGCCGTTGGCTGGTTCGGTCTCCCAGCCCTCACATCATTGGATGAGAATACCTGACTCACAGTGATGCTGTTTCTCACTTTATCCATGACAAACAACCCTATCTATCTATCTATCTATCTATCTATCTATCTATCTATCTATCTATCTATCTATCTATCTATCTATCTATCTATCTATCTATCTATCTATCTATCTATCTATCTATCTATCTATCTATCTATCTATCTATCTATCCATCTATCTATCTATCTATCTATCTATCTATCTGTCTATCTACCCGTTGACAACATGTTTACTACAACTCATATTATTTTGTATCTTACTCCATTTCCAATGCCTAACCACGATCCAATTCCGTTGACCTGTTGTTGATGTAGCAACATATTATGAGGCAAGCAACGTGTAGTATTTGGAGTCAATCCAGGTGAAATGAATGAATAATACAATTAAAACATCAGATAAAAGGCAACAAACAACAAACATAGCCAAAAACTACAAAATGCCATTAAAACTGCATTAAACAGTCATTACAAGTTGTCTTGTACAAGAATTCAAGGGGTATCCAGACAGCACACAACACGTCTAGTTATCAAACCCCAAACTGGGCCAAAATTAAATGAATCGCATTTCTCAGTATTCTGCATTGATCAGATTTGAAAAATGTTTTGAGAGTTTGTAGGTATTAAAAAGGATTTGAATTTTGAAACTAATGATTGACAGAATATACAGTATATGTATTGCATATATAATCATTATGAAGTAGAAAGAAGCTGGGCATCCGGAAGCAACTGGAAACAAAAAAAAAGTGTTGGTTATTCAGGGGGAATACCAGCTACAGAAATAGACGGGGAGGATTCAAGATGGCTGCCCTCTCCCGCTGTCCCCACTGTCATGATGAGATATTATTACATTCTTCAGCGCAGCCATTGGGTGAATGTTTCTGTGGAAGCTTCCAGCTGTCGAACACTATCACACATCGACGCCTCACTCTTCATATCCGGACTGTGCTTGTCCACTGGTGCGAGTGGCTTGGAATGGAACAGATATTCGGGAATATTTTAGACTGTTTAGGTTGATCGATAGATAGATAGACAGACAGACAGACAGACAGACGGACAGACAGACAGACAGACAGACAGA
Organism: Zeus faber; assembly: GCF_960531495.2. Lineage (NCBI taxonomy): Eukaryota > Metazoa > Chordata > Actinopteri > Zeiformes > Zeidae > Zeus > Zeus faber. The sequence goes on from NC_137205.1 coordinate 8,385,302, forward strand.
CGGACAGACAGACAGACAGACAGACAGATAGATAGATAGATAGATAGATAGATAGATAGATAGATAGATAGATAGATAGATAGATAGATAGATAGATAGATAGATAGATAGATAGATAACTGACAGGCAGACAGACAGAAAGACAGACAGACAGACAGACAGACAGACAGACAGACAGACAGACAGACAGACAGATAGATAGATAGATAGATAGATAGATAGATAGATAGATAGATAGATAGATAGACAGATGAGAGATAGATAGATAGATAGACAGACAGACAGACAGACAGACAGACAGACAGACGGATAGATAGATAGATAGATCGATCGATCGATAGATAACTGACAGGCAGACAGACAGACAGACAGACAGACAGGCAGATAGATAGATAGATAGATAGACAGACAGACAGACAGACAGACAGACAGACAGACAGACAGACAGACAGACAGACAGACAGACAGACAGACAGACAGACAGACTGATAGATAGATAGATAGATAGACAGACAGACGGACGGACGGACGAACAGATAGATAGATAGACAGACAGACGGATGGATGGATGGATGGATAGACAGATAAATGATAGACAGACAGACAGACTGGCGGGCGGACAGACAGACAGACAGACAGACAGACAAACAGACAGATAGATGGATAGATAGATAGATAGACAGATGGATGGATAGAGAAATGTCTTGTCTATGACTATAAATATGAATAAAACAATAACTATACCCAACAAAAATATATGGATATGTACATTAAACCTAATGATAAACAACAGATCAACAGTATTGATTTACATATATATTTATTCATTTTTAGTGTTTACGAGTATCAACAACATCACATCTTTTACCCTCTCCCTCTTTCCCTGCCAGTTCAAACTGTCATTTACAGCCACCTTCCCTCCATTCCCCCCTCTGTGTGCTTGTGCGTGTAGATGTAATGACTGTGGATATCCAAGCACCACGCCCTTCAGCCCCCTTTGTCCAAAATGACTAATAACAAGTACATCATGTCACATCATACCACTGTGTATCATAGTCACAGCCATCTAAGTATCATTATGGTACAAGCTGCACTGGTAGAGTTAGAGATTTCTTGGGGGTTGAATTTGGATCTATCTATTTATTTATTTTTATTTAGTTGCATGCACTCTGTTAAGTAAAGTCTCAAAGGAATTTTAATTTTGCGAGTGGATGTTGTAAACCACACTCAAAATTAAATAATTTATTATTTATTTTGCCAAAAAAATTCGCTGTACAATTTTAAAATACGTTTTCATCTTTAGTTTGTGCCATCCTGTAGTAATAGGAACTGCTCTTTACTTCATTTATCATGTTTTTTTTTTTGTTTAAATATGCGCCGTAGATGACAAGGATGATAAATCTGGTAAACGCTCTTTTACTCTTTGTTAATTTATTCCTTTACTGTGGTAATGGGTGCGTGGCCTAATTGTGCCCCATTTCAACTTGCAGGCGTGGGCCTGGCCTCGATAATCAGAGCCTCTTCTAGTTTATTGCACATTGTAATCAGGATATGCACGAGCAGAAACAAAGATACAGTCTCACTTAATCATTATGGTCTCTCTGACATCAGGGCACTGGATGGGACAAGTCCATTTACTTTGAAGACTTAAAGTACATTTAAGAACAAGTGATGAAGTACTTTTACGAAAGTACAAATGCCATTGCGGTACCTTCACTTAATTATGTGTAATTTGTAATTGTTTGTACGTCTTCCACCACTGCCTATCCCTCTCTCCTGCCTCCCTAAGAAGCTCCTCTGCTGATGAAATGTGAGTAATGAATGTGAAAAGGAATCATGCAACACAGCAACCCCAATCCAAAGCACAAGCTTATCCTTGAGCGGGGAATTGTAATTCATGAATTTAACACATGTTATTTAATATTCGGTGAATTCGCTGTCCCCTGCTTTTGGCTTAAATGCATAGTGATTATGACCTGGGGAATGTTGAATTCGACCCAATATATGTGGGTGTTTTCTTGGGACTCTGCAGCAGTCATAATAATGGTATAATAACGGCATAATAACGTATTTTAAAATCAGTATTTGAGTATTTAGGATCCTCGTGTTTAGTAGATGTTATAGTCATGTTATAGTGCAGCGCGACGTGTCTGCAGAAATCTGACCAAACAAAATGCACCTTTACAAAACGCTGGTTTTACTTTAGGCGGTTTCAGTGGATGTAATTATAAAAAGACAACAAAATTCAATCCAGGTGCTTGTGTCCATGTGCTTGAATTGATGTTGTGGTTGGTCTATTAAAACCTAGTGATACATTTCTACATTTTTTAAAATCTGAAATCCACATTCCTCTACGGGCATATTTTCTTGTTTAAGTAACAGAACTTTTAATTCGCGACAGTATATCCACATCCAGCGTCATCGAGGCATAGGGCTCGTCCGGTGGGTTTCAGCCTGTTGTAGTGTCCAGAATGGCCACCAGAGGACGCTGCTAGGACGTCCATGAAGGCGCTCTTCCATCTGCAGCATGTTTTAAACCACTGGTGACGTCTAACTCTACGTAATCTTTCCCTCTCTATACGTCTCACACACGCACACACGCACGCACGCACGCACGCACGCATGCACGCACGAACACACACACACACACACACACACACACACACACACACACACACACACATAAATCCACTGACAAGCTTACGTAGAAACCGCAGAGAGGAA